>NC_133508.1:152557500-152777500 GCF_049354715.1 Callithrix jacchus
AAAAACAAAATAAAATAAACTCATGTATACTGCCAAGCCTTTACATCTCCTCCCAATAGAATGTCCCATAAGTATAACAACTACAGAAGGCTGAGAATGTCAACCTTATAAGAAACTAATATATCCTAACAATCAATTTACAAATATGATTTAGCACCATTATGTTCACTTAAATGTGAACTGGTTAAATAAGCAACATTACATTCCCATAAAAGACGGTTACATTAGCTATTCACTGATGTTACTGAAGAATATTTAATAATATTAAGATGTCAGTAATATATTAAGGGGAAAAGTAGTAGACAAAAACTTCACTATCATTTTTGTAAAATGCTCACACCCACCCATCCACTAACAAACCCATGCCCTGGTAGAGAAAAAATGGGAAGGGATATGATCCTGTGCTATTCTCTCTTCATACTACCCAGCCCTTTAACACTGCCCCCACCCCATATAATATATATATATAAATTTTTTTTAAAGACTGGATCTCCCTCTGTTCCCCAGGCTCTAGTGCAGTGGCACAATCTCGGCTTGCTGCAAACTCCATCTCCTGGGGGCAAGCAATCTACCTACCTCAGCCTTCCAAGTAGTTGGCTCCATGGGTGCGTGCCACCACCCCCAGCTATGTTTTGCATTTATTTATTTATTTATTTATTTATTTTTGGGTAGAAATGGAGTTTTGCCATGTTGCCCAGACTGGTCTCAAACTCTTGGATTCAAGCAATCCGTCAGTCTCGGCCCTCCAAAGTGCTGGGATTACAGGTGTGAGCCGCCATGCCCGGTCAACACTGCCAATATTAGCCAGCAAATACATCTTCACAAATCTCAGCTCATTAGTGAGTTACAACGAGCTAAATTTTAATTTCCATTTTAATATTCTTACCGTTTCATACTGAGCAATTCAATTGGTTGTCGAGCAGCCAGTCTTTCAAATTCATTTCTCATTATGTCAGTCTGATGTGTAAATCAGAGAAAGATTTTTAAGATCATGTTGACCATTGAAACTAACAATCACCAAAGAACAGATTTAAGCTACTTAAATATTTATTCTTTATACTACCCATTATAATCAATCGTTTACCTTCCCCTAATTCTTCTCTGGGTTAAATGCTGTCTAGAATCTGGAACGAACACACACACACACGAACACACACACACGCACGCTTCATATTCAGCTTAGGCAGGAAAAGTGGCATGTATTAAGGAGCACACAGAGAAAAGGATTAATCCTAAACCAGTGGCTCTCAATTCCAGCAGCATATCAGAAGCAGTTGGACAGTGCTATGGTTTGAATGTTCATCCCCTCTGAAACTCATGTGGAAACTTAATCCCCAATATAATAGTATTAAGAAGTGGGGCCTTGGCCGGGCATGGTGGCTCACGCCTATAATCCCAGCACTTTGGGAGGCCGAGGCAGGTGGATCACGAGGTCAAGAGATCGAGAACATCCTGGTCAACAAGGTGAAACCCTGTCTCTACTAAAAATACAAAAATTAGCTGGGCATGGTGGTGCGCGCCTGTAGTCCCAGCTACTAGGGAGGCTGAGGCAGGAGAATTGCTTGAACCCAGGAGGCAGAGGTTGCGGTGAGCCGAGATCGTACCATTGCACTCCAGTCTGGGTAACAACAGCGAAACTCCATCTCAAAAAAAAAAAAAAAAAAAAAAGAAGTGGAGCCTTTGAGAGGTGATTGGGTCATGAAGGCTCAATCCATGCACGGATTAATGAGTTATCCCTAGAGTGGGTCTGTTATAAAAGCCAGCTTGTCTTTTGTGTAGCACACCTTGCCATGTAATGCCCTGTGCTGCTTCAGGACTGTACACCAAGTCCACATCAACAAGAAGGCCCTCACCAGATGCAGCCAGTGAACCTTAGACTTTCCAGGCTCCAGAAATTTAAGAAATAAATTTATTTTCTTTATATTCACTATCTTCTCTAGCAATTTTACTATTTGCAAGTAAATGTAGTATAGCTATTCTCCTTTGGCCAACATTTTGGCCAATATCCTATCCCATTTCTGTTCTGCACATTTCCTACCCTGAGTATAAATGACTGCTTAAAATATTCATTTATAGTAATACTTTGGTTATTCTATGTAATTTTAATTTTCTGAGGGCTTCAACTATCTTAACAATTAGACTAGGGAATAAGTTTCAAAGGCCTTACAGAAGCCTGCATTAATGTTTAAAAGTTTTGTATTAAGTATTTCTTTCTAGAGAAAGCATTTTACCGGGGCTACTGCTAAATTACACACAATCTTAAGAAAATGTAGTTATCCAGTTTTGTGCAAAAAAACCAGGGCATTCTAGCTAGAAAATTCTGCAGTGACAGACAAGGAGTAACAGGTAATAATTAGATAAGAGGCAGTATAAAAATGCGGTATAAGTAGTCTTGAGCCATGCGGCAAAAGAGGAACACTTAGATCTAACTCACATGGTCAGTAACTGATAGATCTGGAATTTTAGCTCAACTCTCTCCAAAGACTAAGCCAGTGTTCAGGGAGCTAAGTCATATAAAAAAAAAAGTCCCTGCTCATGGAGGGACTCATCTCAGCTTTGAGAGGTCTTCCTCAACCACCCAACCTAGAGTCACCCAGTCAGTTTATCACTATCATTCTCTGTGCAGCATTTATCAACAATCTGATATTTTCTGATCTATTTATTGTCTGTCTCAACACTCTAGGTTGTAAGTAAGGTTCATTAGTATGGACCCTGCCTATCCTGTTCTCCAATACCCAGCATGGAACAGACCTTTGTAAATAGTTGTTAAATGATTTAATGAAACAGTAGTTTCAGAGGTAGTTTGAGGAACGTTAAGGTCTTGGTCAATTAGCCTCTCTAAGCTACAGTTTTCCCAGCTAAAAAATGGGGATAGCAGGCCAGGCGCAGTGGCTCACACCTGTAATACTAGCACTTTGGGAGGCCCAGGCGGGCGGATCACAAGGTCAGGAGTTCGTTTGAGACCAGGCTGGCAATATGGTAAAACCCATCTTTACTAAAAATACAAAAATAGGCTGGACGTGGTGGCAGGCGCCTGTAGTCCCAGCTACTCAGGAGGCTAAAGCAGGAGAATCGCTTGAACCCAGGAGGCGGAGGTTGCAGTGAACTGAGACTGCGCCACTGCATTCCAGCCTGGGTGACAGAGTGAGACTCCATCTCAAAAAAAAAAAAAAAAAAATGGGGATAGCAAACATTGTTATACAGTGTATAGTGATGTTTCGTGCGCCAAGACAGACAGTGAGCCCAGTATACATCAGCAACTGTTGCTAAGAAACGATGCTGGGCACGGTGGTGGCTCACACCTGTAATCCCAGCACTTTGGGAGGCTGAGGCGGGTGAATCACTTGAGGTTAGGAGTTTGAGACCAGCCTGGCCACAATGGTGAAACCCCTTCTCTACTAAAAATACAAAAATTAGTTGGGCATGGTAGTGCATGCCTGTAATCCCGGCTACTTAGGAGGCTGAGGCGAGAGAATCACTTGGACCTGGGTGGGGGAGGTTGCAGTGAGCCTAGGAGCTGCACTCCAGTCTGGGCGACAGAGCAACACTTTGTCTAAAAAAAAAGAAAGGATTAATAGTAAACCAGTAACCAGTAAACTAATTACAGAAGAATCACTCAAACCCAGTTTACTAATTATTTAATACAAAGGTATTTAAGAGAGAGGGAAAAAAACTGGCCAAAGTACTTCAAAAAGTCTGATTGAATGCAATTATTTGAAACCTTCAGAAATTAGTCCAGTAAGGAAGCATTATTGCACTTAGTTCTTAATGTGGTTAACATCCAGATTTGGGTAACAATATACAGAAAAAGCACAGGAAATATGTTCATAGGAACATGTGTCTTCTACTTAAAACCAACCAAGGCTGGGCATGGTGGCTCACACCTGTATCCCAACACTCTGGGAGGTTGAGGCAGGCAGATCACTTGAGGCAAGGAGTTTGAGACCAGCCTGGCCAACATGCTGAAACCCTGCCTCTACTAAACATACAAAAATTAGCCAGGTGTGGTGGCAGGCACCTGTAATCCCAGCTACTCGGGAGGCTGAGGCAAGAGAATCACCTGAGCTGGGGAGGTTGAGGTTGCAGTGAGCCGAGATGGCACCACTGCACTCCAGCCTGGGTGACAGAGCGAGACTACATTTCAAACAACAGCAGCAAAAACAAACTTACAATTTTTTCATGTTACTTTAATGTTAATATTGTCTTTTTATATTTTCTTTGAGACAGGGTCTTGTTCTGTCGCCAGGCTGGAGTGCAATGGCATGACTGTGGCTCGCTGTGGCAGCCTATAACTCAAGCAATCCTCCCACCTCAAGCAGTTCTCCCCCTACCTCAGACTCCCGAGCAGCTGGGACTACAGGTGCATGCTATCATGCCTGGCTAATGTTTTAATTTTTCTTTTGTAGAGACGGGGTCTCACTATGTTCCCCAGGCTGGTCTCAAGTGATCCTCACACCTCAGCCTCCTAAAGTGCTGGGATTACAGGTGTGAGCCACCACACCCAGCTAAATACTGCCTTTTAATATCATTACCCTTTAACAAATACATAGGAGTAATGGGGAAGAAAACCTCCAAGCTATACATATTGAAATACTTGAATCCAGTAATTTAGAAATAATATCTTACATTTCATTTAGCTAATTAGAACCTAACTAGAATCTTGGGTGTACTTCAAGGTTATACATTTAAAATAGTTTCTACTCACTGTGTGGAGAGAACAGCATCTGACGCCCTAGGCAAGCATTGGCACTCCTTTCTTTTCTTTCTTTCTCTCTCTCTTTCTTTTTAATTTTGAGATGGTGTTTCACTCATGTTGCCCAGGCTGGAGTATAATGACGCAATCTTGGCTCACTGCAACCTCCGCCTCCCGGGTTCAAGCGATTCTCCTGCCTCAGCCTCCCGAGTAGCTGGGATTACCGGAATGTGCCACTGCGCCGACTAATTTTTTGTATTTTTAGTAGAGATGTGGGTTTCTCCATGTTGGTCAGGCTGGTCTCAAAACTCCCCACCTCAGGTGATCGGCCTGCCTTGGCCTCCAGAAGTGCTGGGATTACAGGCATGAACCACTGTGCCCGGCCTGGCACTCCTTTCACTAATCCTCTTGGTCCTTATACATACATAACTCCACTACAGGTCCTTTACATATTATTACACATTTATACATACTACTGTAAACTTTTTGTTTTATATATCTAGCTTCTCATTGTATTGTATTTTTCTGTATTCAGAAGCCCTATCTTTTGTGGAGAGAACTTTTGTCTTAAAACAAAATATATTTTTTAAAAAAGTATCTTTTATTCTATGATCTCAGAATCTAGAATGGCACCTACCACTTAAAAAGTATTCATGTCAGTGAAAATTTTTGCCTCCATTAATCAGAAATGTATTTAAAAAAACACTGGATAGATTATGGAACAAAGGAGAAGGCTGAGAAAAAAGTAGTATACACTTGAATATGGTTTGTCCTTTCAGTCACATCACATACATTTGGCAAATATCTAGACTTTAAGAGGCCAATCTCCAGTGGTTCCAAAGAGCTTAGTAATTGTAATTAGGCTTACACATATTAAAAAACTCTAGATCACTTGCTGTAGAGTGAACCTTGACAGGAGAGCGTCCCTTTGAGAATTTACGCATGGGCCCTATCTCAACTGTAGCCACAAATTTTTGCATTGAGTGAGTTCGTGGAGCCCCAGAAAGTCTTCCTATGGATCTTAAAATAAGAACCCTGGAGAAGACTTATCTATCTAGTTGTTTTTAAAAGACTGATACCTACATAATAAGTAAATAGTAGCTATGCAAGCAATAGTTAAAACTGGAATTTAAAAATCACTTTTATCTAGCTAAAGCTCTCAATCCAAAATAAAGGTTCACAGGAATCCTCGTTCATACTTGGGCTCAAGACATACTTACTTCAAAGGCAGAGTAATCCGGGGCTGTCAGGTAGCTCAGGTAGTTCTTAGTAGGTCGGTATCTGCGCGTTTCCTCCTCGACCAGTGCTGCAGCCTAAAAACGAGAATCGGGGCCAGGGTAGAAGCGGCAAATTCTAACTTGTTTCTTTCGGTACCCAGCCAGAGAGCAGTGAGTCGACTACACAGACATCCCGCACTCACCGCTTCCCGCACACCAGGAGCTTCATAACCTTGATCAAAATACGGCAGCGCATCCACCACAACTTCTCCAGCCACCAAACCCGTGCCCGCCATTCTGGAACCCTCAGATCTGGCTGCGTTTTCTTCGCCTGGCGTACTCAGTTCTATTTAATTACGCCGGCGCCTGTCGCTGATGTCATCACGTCTCCTGCGTATTGACGCGAGCGCATGCTCAGTTGCTAATTTTGAAGGCGCGTCCGCCGGGTATCTAGAAATTGCAGAACTGGTTTGTTTTGGGCGGACATGACATCACGTCTTGGCTTCTTGGCGTCAGCGGAAGGCCTCAATTTCCTGTCCTCTACTTGCCGCATCTTTTTGCCTGCGAGTGGCGGCCATCTGAAGTTGGGGCTTTTCGTTTCCTCCAAAACATTGATATCTGGAAGGGGAGCCCCTTAACATTTTGGAGGGAACTGGCTGCAGGATTTGGCGGAGAGATAAACTGGTTTCCACCTCTGCTTACTCCCACCTTCTCCCCTTAATTTTCTCTTCCTCTGTGCTGGACTTCTTTTTTTTTTTATTATTATTATATACACAGGGTGTATTTTTTATTTTATACACAGGGTATGGTTTTGCTGCCCAGGTTTGGAGTGCAGTGGTGCGATCACAACTCACTGCAGCCTCAAACCCCGCTCTCCGCCCCGCCCCTCCCCGACTTCAGCCTCAGGAGTAGCAGGGCATAGAGGCACAAACAACCACGCCTGGCTAATTTTTAAATTTTTTTGTAGAGATGAGTTTTCCTATGTTGCCAAGGCTGACCTCAAACTGTCCTCTCCCTTAGGCCTCCCAAAATGTGGGGAATACAGGTGTGAGCCAGTGCTCCCGGCGTTGATCCTCTTTTACTTCCTTGTTGTACCCCAACTATCCTTACCCCTTGTGCCCTGAAAACCTCTGCATTGGATAAGTACAGTTCCTAAAGAGACTCTAGAACTGGGCGCCAGTCTCCAATTAAAATTGTGAAGCTTTATGGTCTGTGTATCAAAAGGAACCTCAGTAGCTCCCAAGAGCGAAAGTGATAACTGGCCATAGCACCCAACTTAAAAATCCTGTAATTTTGCCTTTAGGACTTAACGGTAATAGAATGGCACTCCTCATTGCCTCCTAACCACTCAAGCTGCTGCCCATGCACCTTCTCTGCTGCATGGCTCCTGGACTAAGCAGCCTCCCTTTGATTAAGCAGGTAAAGACCAAATAAGGTTGTCAGACTATACCATGCCCATTGTGCAGTCTACACCCAGGCTTTGTCTGCCAAGAGCCTAGAAATGTTGACCACAGTTATTAAGCCTGGTCAGTGTAAGACTAATTCTGATTACGTAAGTACCATTAGGTAAATGTGCTAGCTATAGATTTAAGTGACATAAAAGATCTTTACATCTTAAGAATGCTCCAAGAGATCTGTGGGATTTTTATGTATTTATTCATTAAAAGATCTGTAAACAACATTTTATACAAATCTTGAGCAATTCTTTTACAAAAATATCCAGAACTCGTAACACTTTACAGAAACAAAACACAACAGACCTAGGGAAATGAAGCAGCTTCAGGCTGCGGGGATAAAGACTCCCATTCCTGAAGTAAGGGTCTCCTCCCAGAGGGATAGCCAGGATCCACCACAGTAAACCCTTCTACTCCCATTTTATAAACATCCAATTATTAACTGTTCCCTCTGGGTTGGAGTGTAAGAAGAGACCAAATGGAGAGATGTCTAATAGAAGTCCCACTGGGGGTAAGCTGCTTAACTAACATTAAAAAGAAGACATAGGCTCAGTTCTATTCCCTGGGCCCTCATCTGCAGGAATTATATTATACGGCACCAGTCTTAAATGGTGTTCTGCTTCAGATTCATGCAGACCTGAATGAGTTGTAATGACAATACTGTACAAGTCAATAAACTGTATCACAATACAACTTACACGATTCTGTAAGGTTGAAGAAATACTTTCTGTGCCAGTTAAAACCATCAGCAGAAACTGAAGAAAACAAACTGACATTTGCTATACCATTAATCAATGAAAAATGCACCATCTGAACTTGAATTTGCCCATGAGTTAAAACACACACACACACACACACACACACACACACACACACACACACCAGTGCACCATCACTGAAAAATTTCTCTTTCTAATCACTACTATTACTACTTTAGATATTAAAGGTCTAGATGACTAAGTGGTATGTGTTCAAGAAATGTTCTTATTTTGAGAAAAATAGAGCAAAAATTTCAACATTTCTAGGGAATAAAAACAGTCTCATCTAGGCACCTATAAAGTCCCTTATTCTCAGAGCTGAAAAGTGGCTGTGGTACACTTAATAGAAAATTTTTATTAATAAAATAAATAGCTATATAATCCTACTGAGGGCCAGGTATGGTGGCTCATACCTGTAATCCTAGCACTTTGGGAGGCCAAGGCGGGCGGATCATGAGGTCAGGCGTTTGAGACCAGCCTGGCCAACATGGTGAAACCCCATCTCTAATAAAAATACGAAAATTAGCTGGACGTGGTGGCAGGCACCTGTAATTCCAGCTACTCAGGAGGCTGAGGGAGGAGAATCGCTTGAACCCTTGAGGTAGAGGTTACAGTGAGCCAAGATCACACCATTGCACTCCAGCTTGGGTGACTGGGTGAGGCTCCATCTCAAAAAAAAAAAAAGAAAAAAAATCCTACTGTGATCAAATTTCCATCTGCAGGACTAACCAACTTTCTCTGTCCATAAAAGTCCTGGCTTCAATTCTGTGTTGTATAACTTCAGGCAACTTATTTAACTTCTTTGAATTTGTTTCTTTTTTCTTTCTTTCTTTCTTTCTTTTTTTTTTTTGAGATAGAGTCTCACTCTGTTACCCAGGCTGGAGTGCAGTGGTACAATCTTGGCTCACTGTAGCCTCTGCCTCCCAGGCTTAAGTGATCTCATGCCTCAGCCTCCTGAACAGCCGGGATTCTAGGCACCCACCACCACACCCAGCTAATTTTTTTTTGTATTTTTAGTAGAGGCGAGATTTCACCATGTTGGCCAGGCTGGTCTCAAACTCCTGAGCTCAACTGATCCACCTGCCTTGGCCTCCCAAAGTGCTGAGATTACAGGCATGAGCCATTGCATCCAGCCTCAGTTTCTTTATTGGTAAAATGGAGATGCAAATATCTATCTCATAAGGTTGATTTAAGGATTGATTGAGATGCTATGCATACATATACCACAGTGCATGGTACATGATGGACACTAAAAAATAAAGGTGGCTCCCATGCCCTTGAAAGGACATTTTCATATTAGCTATAATTCCACAAAGTTTAAATTTATTTACTTACTTAAAAAATGTTTTTGTAGAGATGGGATCTTGCTATGTTGCCCAGGCTGGTCTCAAACTCTTGGCCTCAAACTCCTGCCTTAGCTTCCCAAAGTGGTGGAGATTACAGGTGTGAGCCACTGCATCTAGCCTCCGCAAAGTTTATTGTTGACGCGAGGGACAAGCAAACTACTCAAGTGCCCCACAATTTGGAAGAGGAGTTGCAAGATGTCTAATTTATAAGGTACTTAATAACAGTACCATGTAATATTACAAGTAAGGCTTCCTCCTAAGTGAGATTCCCGTAGATATAATATAAGGTAAAACAATGAAGATATGTGATGAGTCTATTCCTCAGCCTAGGTCAAACAGCCCACGGATTTAAAGCTGCCAGGACATTTCAGTGATGAGAATTATGTGTATAGACTAGTGTTCTTCATTTCCATCGTGTCTCTACTACTTTAAATTCAGCATTTCTCTCATTATACTCATCTTTGAGCTATTTTTTAAAATGTAACACTAACAAGGCTTTTCCTTATAAAAGAAAACTACCTTCATAGAAGAAGCACAAAACAGAGAATGAGCCCAAGAATCACACAGAAAAGGCTGCTATTAGAAAAAATTGGAGACAGAGTAGAGGGCATTGATTCCAGACCACTCCCAACAATTCTCCAGTGATTACTACAGCAGCAACAGGAGAACCCTCCCGTGAGAGCCTGATTCGCTTTTTAACCTTCTCAAATTTCAAGGAGTTTGTACAATACTTCGAGGGATCCTGACTTGGAAAAATATTTTCTTTGGCACTTTCTGTTCTATATTCAGAACGAAGACAATCAGATATTTCATTTCTTCTGCAGAAATTTCATTTTACTTCCTAAAGGGAAAGAAAAGTACAGTGAACTCCCAATTCATTTATTGTACATTATTTGAGGTAAGGGATTAACAACTCAGTCATTCAGAACATCTCAAGAATTAAGCTGATACCTCAAACTTGGCTGATGTGTTTAACCACCAAAACCAAAACCAAAATGAACCCCAAACCTCATGTGTCTAATTAATTGCAGAGGGAGAAAATAACTCAGACATCATGTAATCCAGTGGTTTTCAACCTTGACTATAGGTTAAAATCACCTGGCTTGCTCTCCAGAGATTTCCTGGAGCCCACGGGAAAATTTTTTAAAAGTTCTCTGGAGATTATAAAATGTAGTCAGAGTTGGAAACCTCTGATCTAATCTAACCCCATAGTATAAAGATGAAAGAACAGCCTAAGGCCTAATTTGTTTGTGGTCTGTCAGCTAGTGAAGGACAGGGCCTAATTAGGGGGCACATATTTCAAAGACAAATATAAATATCATAGAGGTTCTTCATTATTTTAGGCTAGCCACACCATTGTTCTCTTATATCATACTAAATAGTTATTACTGAAAAATCATAAATGTGTTTCTGTATGAAGTACAAAATTAGAGACTTGCAAGAAATCCTCTTTTGCCTCAGAAGTCCCTCTAAACCAGCTGTTTCTAATCTGGAGTCCCAAGGATAGGCTTCATGGGGTACATGAGTAGCCTAAAATTATATGCAAAATTTATTTACATGCTGTAAATACATTTTTCTGGGAAGAAGGACCACAGTTTTTATAAGATTCTCCAAGGAATATGACCTAGAGAAGATTAATAGTCATGATATGCAAGCTTGTATCACGAAAGATAGTTCAGGGAGGTTCATCTCTGGGAAATGGACCCACATATCATTCTGATGAGGGATCCCAAACTTTGAGAAAAATGCTTCTTTTTCGCCAAAACACTTTGGAAATTAGCATCATGGTTTCTGTCAGCCTATTTAAGGCTATATTGCTGATCTGATTATAAAGTTTTGTGATGTGGCCCACTTACTGCAAAGCTTTTTCAGACACGTTTATTTTTATTTATTTATAGAGACAAGAATCTCACTCTGTTGTCTGGGCTAGAGTGGAGTAGCATGATCCTCTTACTGCAGGCTCCAATTCCCGTGTTCCAGCGATTCCCCTCAGGCCTCAGCCTCCCAAGTAGCTAGAACTACAGCATGTGCCACCATGCCCAGCTAATTGTTTTTTTTTTTTGATATGGAGTTTTGCTCTTGTCACCCTGGCTGGAGTGCAATGGTGCTATCTCTGCTCACTGCAACCTCCGTCTCCCAGGTTGAAATGATTCTCCTGCCTCAGCCTCCCCAAGTAGCTGGGATTACAGGCGCCTGTCACCATGCCCAGCTAATTTCTGTATTTTTTTTTTTTTTTTTTTGAGACGGAGTTTCGCTCTTGTTACCCAGGCTGGAGTGCAATGGTGCCATCTCGGCTCACCGCAACCTCCGCCTCCTGGATTCAGGCAATTCTCCTGCCTCAGCCTCCTGAATAGCTGGGATTACAGGCGTGCGCCACCATGCCCAGCTAATTTTTTGTATTTTTAGTAGAGACGGGGTTTCATCATGTTGGTCAGGCTAGCTAGTCTTGAACTCCTAACCTCAGGTGATCAATCTGCCTTAGCATCCCAAAGTGCTAGAATTAAAGGTGTGAGCCACTGCACCTAGCCATGCCTAACTAATTTAAAAATTTTGTGTATAGATGGGGTCTCACTGTGTTGCCCATGCTGGTCTCAAACTCTTGGCCTCAAGCAAACAGCCTTACTTGGCCTTGCAAAGTGCTGGAATTACAGGCATGAGCCACTTCGCCTGGTCTTCAGCCACATTTATCTAACAGGAAAATACAGCAACTCACCAAGACTCCGCAAAATTCTGTTCACGCCACTGGGCTCAGACTCAGGAATTGTTTCCAAATACTGGATGGCCCGGACCTCAAACAAACCTACAAGGAAAAACTCATGATGGTGAAACTGTCTAACATTCCATACTGGGAATTACACAAAACTCTGTGCTTGTTACCAATATATTATTTTTATGGCTAAAGCAATAATTCAAAATCAACAGTTTTCACAATAAACCACTCAGATTTTGAGCCCTTGAAGTTCCATCATAGTTTTTATTCATAATATAGTAAAATCTTTCAAGGTATTCACTAAATAGACAGGAAGAACTTTATAATGGAACCGACCTTTAACTCCACTTTTCCGAAGCTCTCGGTCCTGGATGAATCCTGCAAACATTTGAGTCTCCATGAAGAGATCTAGGAAGTGGCGTACGCTTCGGGAGGTGTGGGACTTACGGAAGGGTTCCCTTTGGAAAACACGTTCCCCACGCTCAGTGACAGTCATGCTCAAAGAATAATGTCCTACCAACTCCACAAAAAACCTGACAAATGCTTCGGACACCAGAGAGTTGAGTGTCACATCTGCTGCAACATGAGAAAGAAAAAAATCTCCTCAGTTATCTGTGTCTGAAAACACTGGCTCTGGTTATGGGAGTCATGCCTAAGAATTAGGATTAAATTAATTAAATTAATCTATTAAATTAATAGATTAAAGGACTGAGAATAAATCTAGGAGTGCTCATTCTTCACTTTCTTTCTCCATGACCTACAAAATGCTAATTGCTTCTACCGTTACCTTCAGAGTCTTCTCCATCTTGCGTCCTGGCTTGCACATCTGTTGATTTCACTGTAACTGCTCTTTCAAAGGCCACCGGTGAGAGCCAGCCAAATTTAATCTGCTCTTCTATTTTTATCCTCCTTTAAGCTCCATGCTGCCTCATTTCTCTTGTTCCTCACAACTCTGTGCTCTCCTGATTTCCTGATTCCTTTCCTGACTTCATGACAAAGCAGTTGTTTTTCTCTTGCCCTTTCTTTCTCTTCCTGAGTATGGTGCTCAGACACTTCTCTTCAACATTCCTTTCCTTAAAGGGCTAACTAATTGGCACAGAGAAAGAGCTGGCTATGATAATACTGTAATTCCCAACCTTAGTTTTCCAGCCCTGTTATCTCACCTACATTGTCAGGCTATCTGTGGTTGGTTACCATTTGGCTGTCCCATTAGCACATAAATTCCATCAGTCTAAAGGTCACTATATCAGGTCTTTTTTGGAACTTGGACTATGAATTGATTAAACAAACAATACATATCTAAAGCCAAATCCATTATATTTCCCCACCAAATCAACTGATTTTGAGAAATTTAGAGGGGAAATTTCCCTCTCAGTATTCCCATTTTTTAATAAGGTTTTTTTTTTTTTTTTTTTTTTTTTTCAAAATACAGACAGTCTTGCTATGTTGCCCAGGCTGGTCTCAAACTCTTGGGCTCAAACAGTTCTCCCACCTCGGCCTTCTGAAGTGCTGGGTTTGCAGATGTGAGCCACCATGCCTGGCTGACACTGCCATTTCATACTGTACTATAATTATTTCATAAAAATAATGATTTGAGTGCTAAAGATATGTTGCACTGTGCTAAGTACTTTTACAAACACAATAATCTATTAGGTATTATTATTTTTCTTTTACAGAGGAAACTGAGGTTCCAAATGATTAAATAAATTCTCCAGGGTCATCCCATCTAGTAAGTGACTCACAAGTCAGGTGATTTTTTAATCCCTATAAGACACTGTATTACATGGCCTTCCTGGTCCCAGGCTCAAACTTCAGATTCAGTTTACACTCCCCCTTTTTCTTCCACATCCAGATAGTCTTTTATTTTTAATTCCCCCTTCACAATGTCTCTTGCTCTTTTCTGTGGGATCCACCCAGGATGGGAATCAGGAACCTAAGGTTAGTCAGAGTTCTACCATAAAGCAGTTGCCTAATAGTGGGTGGCTCACTTTTCTCAGTTGGCCTGTCCATATCTGTGCAGCTAGCAGGGCTGACCAGGTGATGGTTCCAGGGTCTCTTTCTGAATTACACTTTGATTCTAATCTAGGTTTTTGTTATCTTTTGTCCAACAGACTTCCTTCTCATCTCTTTCCTTCTCATCTCTTTCCTTTTGCAGCTGAAGATCCATGTCCATCACCGCATTTATCTTTTTTTTCTTTTTGTTAATTAATTTTTTTTGTAGAGATAGAGTCTTACTATGTTGCTCAGGCTGGTATTGAACTTACCCTTCCTTGACCTCCCAAAATGCTTGAGATCATAGGTGTGAGCCACCATACCCAGCCCCAACACTGCATTCATCTTCAACACTTTTGCCTCAATGTTACATCTTATTTTCTTTCTTTTAAAAATTGTTTTTCTATTTTCTATAGTTTATTCTTTTCCTTTTTAATGTATGCACTCTACATATTCTTTGATATGTATGAGTATTTTATAAGATCAACATGAATAAACTATCCACCACAAACAAAGCTTAGAAACAGAATATTACTAATATCTTTGAAGTTCCCTGTGTGACTCTCTCTAATGGCGGCGTTCTTCTCCTACTTTCCAATAGAGTGACCATCATTTGTAATTTTTCATTTATCATTCCCTTGCTCTGCATCAGAGTTTTGCTACACACATATAAAACCCCAAGAGCATATTATTAGGTTTTTGTATGTCTTTGAACAGTATTCAAAATATTGTATTGTTCCTAACTTACTGTTTTATTCAATAAATGCTTCTAAAATTCATTTTTAGCTGGTTGCAGTGGCTCATACCTGTAATCCCAACACTTCAGGAGACTGAGGCAGGAGGCTCACCTGAGTCCAGGGGCTTAGGACCAGGCTGGGCAATATAGTGAGACTCCCATATCTACAAAAAATTAAATACTTAGCTGAGTGTGGTGGCACAGGCCTGTGGTCCCAGCTATTCAGGAGGCTGAGGAAGGAGGATTGCTTGAGCCTAGGAGGCCGAGGCTGCAATGGGCCACGATTGTACCACTTGCACTCCAGCCTGGCTGATAGAATGAGATCTTATTTCAAAAAAAAAAAAAAGATTCATTCTTAAGGCTTTATTCTCCTGAAAGTGGACATTCACATTGTTTTTAGTTTTTGCTACCACATACGATGGCACTATGAAAATTATTGAACATGTGCAAGATTCACTAGACTATGTATCTACAAACTAAATTGTTGGGTTGTATGATATGTACACCTTTAACTTGACTAGATAATGCCAACTTCAAAGTGACTAAACGACTTGACATACTCTTAATGATACTTGATATTGTCAGACTTAAATTTTTTTTTTTTTTTTTGAGACAGGGTCTTGCTCTGTTGCCCAGGCTGGAGTGCAGTGGTGCCATCACAGCTCACTGCAGCCTCAAACTCCTGGGCTCAAGTGATCCTTCCACCCTAGCCTTCCAACTAGCTGGGACTACAGGCACACATCACACACCTGGCTAATGTTTTAATTTGTTTTTGTAGAGATAGGGTCTTGCTGTGTTACACAGGCTGGTCTTGAACTTCTGGGCTCAAATGAGTCTCCCACCTTGGCCTCCCAAAGTGCTAGGATTACAGGTATGAACCACAGTGCCTGGGCAGACTTCTTAGTTTTTGTCAGTATTGTGGTTGGTATAAAAAATGGTATGGCACTGTGGTTTTCATTTACATTTCCCTGAATGTAAATTATGTAGTGAGGCTGCACGTCTCTTCACTTATTTATAGGCGTATCATATTTCTTCTTCTATGAATGCTTTTTTCTATCTTTTCCTCATTTTTCTATTGGATTGTTTATCTTTTTCTTACTGATTTGCAGGTGTTTTTTGAAAAAAAATTAATTCTAGACACTATTCATTTGGTAGTTACATATGTGGAAAATGTCTTCACCTAGTCTGTAGCTAGTTTAAACCTCTTTTCCATTGTGTCCCTTGATGAAAAGAAAATTTAAAGATTTGATACAAATTAACCTATCTTCTCTCTTATAGTCTCTGCTCTTTGTGCTGTATTTTTAAAAACGCTCACCACTGTTTTATGGACAAAAAATATTTTCTTCTATTATTTTAAAAATATTTTCAAAAGCTTTGCTTTTAACATTTAAGTCTGTAAATTCACTGGAATTAATTTTCTGTATAGTATGAGGTGTAGATCCATATTCTTTTCATATAGAAGACTAATTGTCCTAGTATCATTTATTATTATTATTATTACTACTACTACAACTATTTATTTAAAACAACTATTATTTTAAAATAGGATCTCACTCTGTCACCCAGGCAGGACTGCAGTGGTACAATCTTGGCACACTGCAATCTCTGCCTCCCGGTGCAAGCTATTCTCCTGCCTCAGCCTCCCGGGTAGCTGGGATTACAGGTGTGCACCACCACACCCAGCTAATTTTTTTGTATTTTTAGTAGAGATGGGGTTTCACCATGTTGGCCAGGCTGATCTCAAACTCCTGACCTCAAGTGATCTTCCCACCTCGGCCTTCCAAAGTGCTGGGATTACAGGTGTGAGCCACCACACCCGGCCTTAGTATCATTTATTAAAGGTCCATCCTTTTTCCACGATACACAACGCTGGCACTGACACAAATCCACTTTCCTTATGCGTATGCACTCTCTATTCTGTTGCTCTATTTCTGCACCAAAACCAAACTATCTTAATTACTATGGTTATAATAAATCTTGATGTCTAGTAGTGCAAACCCTCCAGCAGTCTTGTTCTTTTTCGAGTGTCTTGACTATTCTTGGCCCTTTGTACATTCAATTACATTTTAAGGTTGGGCACAGTGGCTCACCCCTATAATCCCACGGCGTTGGGAGGCTGAGGCAGGTGAATTTCTTGAGGCCAGGAGTTCAGCCTGGGCAACACCCTGAAATCCTGTCTCAAAAAAAAAAAAAATACAAAAAACTAGCCAGGTGTGATGGTGTATGCCTATAGGCACAGCTACTTGGGGGGCTGAGGCGGGAGGATTTCTTGTGCTCAGGCGGTCAAAGCTACAGTGAGCCATGATTGCGCCACTGCACTCCAGCCTGGGTGACAAAGCGAGACATTGACTCAAAAATTAAAATGGTAAACAACAAATTTTACAATGAATAGGCTAAATGGAATTCTAATTTTCTCTTGAACCCACTCCCATCTTCCTTTCTTCCCCTCATTCCACTGAATGTGCTGTTATCAAGGTCTTCATATTGTCAAGTCCCCTGGTCAAATCTTAGTCCTCACCACACTGGGTCTCTCTGCAGCTGCAGGCACCATTGAGTACTCATTCTTTTGTGAAATATTCTCTTTGCTCAACTTCTGCAATGTCATACTCCTGTTTTTTATTTGTCCTTTCACTTTTTGTGGAGATGAGGTCACATTGGAACTGAGAATTGTTGCTCAGGCTAGTTTGGAATTCCTAGGTTCAAGCAATCCTCCTGCCTCGGCCTCCCATTACGGGTGTAAGCCACTGTACCCGCCCACACTCCTAGCATTTTACACACACACCTTCCTGGTTTTTCTCCTTCTTTACTGGCTGCTCCTCTTAGTCTCTGTTGCTGGATCCTTCTCCTCCTTCCAACCTCCAAGTGTTGGAAATCCAACCACACCATTTACAACTAACACAGGGCTCAATCCTTAAACCTTTGTCTTTTCCAACAATACTCACTCCATAGGATTATTTCATCTGGTCCCACAGCTTTAAAACAGCAATTTCTAAATGTTTGTTTTTAGCCCCAATCTTTCTTCTAGAACATTTCCAGTTTAAGTATTAAACTTCTAATAGGTATCTCAAACTGTAACATCCCAAACTAAACTTTTTATTACTCCTCTAAATCTGCTCCTTCTAAGCCAGGTGTAGGGGCTCACAACTGTAATCCCAGTACTTTGTGAGGCTAAGGCGGGAGGATTGCTTGAGGCTGGGAGTTTGAAATCAATCTAGGCAACATGGTAAGACTTGTCTCTACAAAAAAAAAAAAAAGATTAGCTAGGTGTGGTGGTGCATGCTTGTGGTCCCAGTTGAGGCAGGAGAACTGCTTGAGCCCAGGAGGTTGAGGCTGCAGGGAGCTATAATCGCACACTGCACTCCAGCCTGGGTGACAGAACAAGAAACAAGAAACAAAAACCCCAAAACAAACAAAAAAACCCTTCCCCCTGTTGAAAATGTCTTCACTAATTCTCCCTGTCAGTAATAGCCTTAGTTTTCTCATCTGTATAATGAGGATGAAATAATAATACCTGCTTCATAAAGATAAAACAAAATGTATGCTAAGTGCTCAGTATAACGCCTGACACAGTGTAAGCACCCAACAAGTATTCTTTGCTCATTTATTTAACAAGTATTTATTGAGTATCAACTTATAGAATACCATGTAAAGTACTGGAGATGGAAAACAAAATAAATCCACTGTTCTCACAGAACTTACGCTGTAGCATATGAAACAGTGCTGAGTCATGAAGAAAACTAAGGCAAGGGGAAGAGGATAAGGAGCACTAGGGTGATGGGAACAATTTAAAATAGGACAGACAGGAAAGGCCTCAGTGAGAAGGTGACATGTGAGCACGGACCTATAGGAAGAAAAGGCAGGAGTCATGTGGATATCTGTGGGAGTAGCATTCTATAAATGTAACTGAGCAAGTGCAAAGGTCCTGAAATAGAAGAGGGCCTGGCATATTGAGGATAAGCAAGGAAGCTGATTATAAGATTTTCAAGGCACAGGCAATCTAATGCTACTTTGGTATATCCTTGAACAGAGTCCTGGGCGTTCAGTAAATATTTACCACCTTAACCTTAAGTCTCATACCTTGTGAAAAATTCTGCTCCTGAGTCAAGATTTCATTTCGTTCTTCCAAAATCTGCATCAGGGCAGCTTGAAGTTTCGGTGGTAGAATTTCATCCTCATCAGATACCTTAAGAGAAAAAAATTGAGATTTTTTTTTTTTGGTATGAGATTTGAGGGATTAAGTCTCAAATATGCCCTAGTTATTTCTCAGAAATTTCACAGAGGACTGTATATATGTTGGCTAAAGAGTCAGGCTGAAGTATCCTTCCCTACATGAAGGATCTTTCATGTTTATGGTATATATATTTTACTCTATTACAAAAACAAATAATATACTTTATAGAATTTTCTGGCACTTTTCCACCAAATGTCTCTCATCTACAAGCCTTCTGTTATATTATGAAGATATCCCCAAATAAATTGTGTTTCAAATGTGATGAACTAATTGATTCTGAAGAAAATGTCCTGCGAAACACTCTTGTTTTTCCCGTGCTTCAGTGCTCACACTCCTCTATACAGGCTACATTCGGAGGGCTGCTCTGAGAAGGCTTTACAACTCTTCCTTTCCACTTCAATATTCAGAATAAATGGTCACTTCTTTTTTGCTCCTACTATACCTTGTGTAAAGTTCTATTATGCAATTTCTACAACTTTATGTATGTCTGTTTTCCCCCATTAGACTGTAAGGCCTGAGGGTTCAAACTGTGTCTTATTCATTTTTACATTCTAACAGAATATCTAGAAATAATCAGTGTTTAATAAATGCTCTAAAAATTTAATTAAATTACAGGCTTACATGGCAATGAAGCTGGAGTTGAAGGGTGGTTTGGCCTTTTTTGAGAATGAGATATTTATGTTTCCTCCTTCCTTCTTTGGGATAGGCAGCTATGAACTGAAGCCAAAATTTTCAGGCCAATCTTGTATGATTGGCCATGGTGTCAATTCAAGTATGTGTAGGAACTAAAGTCTCGCCTGAGTCATCTTCTCTAAGTACTTTCACATATTGTCTGTCCAACGATCTACAGTAGACCTTTATCCTAAAACATCAGTAATTACCTCTTTGGCACTCACCTCCTGTAAGAACTTGTCTGCACAGAGATCAACTATCAGCACCTGTGAGATAAAGGAGCCAGGCAAGTTCAACCAGAGACATTCACAGACAAATACAGGCAATGAGAATAGTTTTAAATAAAATTTACTCAAAGTTGTAGCCCATTTAAAAGTTAGCCGATCAACACAACAAGGAATAAATTGCAAGTAAAAAAATGATGACATGCATACGTAGATTGGAAGAGACTAAAAATATATCAACTAAATACAATGTGTGGGGCCAGGTATGGTGGCTGGCTCATGCCCGTAATCCCAGCACTTTGGAAAGCCGAGGCAGAAGGATCTCTTGAGCCCAGGAGTTGGAGACCAGCCCTGGCAACACAGTTACCCCATCTCTTCACAAAATTTAAAAATTAGCTGGGCGTGTGGTACACGTCTGTAGTCCCAGCCACTTGGGAGGCTGATCTGAGAGGATCACTTGAGTCTGGGAGGTCAAGGCTGCAGTGACTGTGATTGCACCAATGAACGCCAGCCTGGGTGACAGAGTGAGAGCCTGTCACTAAATAAATAATTAAATAAATGAATAAATAAGTACAATGTGTGGACTTTGTTTGGAACCTGATTTAAACAAATTATTAAAAGTTTATGAGACAACTGGAGATTTAAACCCTGGGTTTGCTGAGATCAAGGAATTGTTGGATATTTTAGGTGTTGAGGTATAATAATGGTATTGAGGTTATGCTTTAAAATGCCCTTATGTTATAGAGATTCATATTGTAATATTTAGAGATGAAATTGTATCAGGATATCCTTCAAAATATCATGGGAAAGAGGAATGGGTCCAAGGGTATAGTCTGGCTATGGCCTGATAAGTACTGAAGCGGGGTGACTGGTACACAGGGATTCATTTTACTCTTCTGTTTACTTTTATGTATGTTTTAAAGTTTCCAAAATAAAAAAATTTTTTTTAAAAAGAAAGACAAGGTAGTGGAGTAATGGGGAAGAACAGTCTTTATAGTAAATGGTACTGGCACAGATGATTATCCATATAAACACAAGTGAAATGACCCCTACTTCACATTACACACACAAAAATCAAGTTCCAGAAGGATTCATAATCAAAAGTTAAAGGCAAAACAATAAAAGGCCCAAGAGATAATATAGGAGGATATTTTCATGAAATTAATATAAAGTAACTTAAGCAGTTCAGTAAAAACACCATCTATAAAGAAAAATATTGATAATTTTAACCACATTAAAATTAAGAATTTCTGTGCATTAAAAAACATCATTTTGGAAAATGAAAAGGCAAGCCACAGACAATGGGGCCAGTACCCAGAATATAAAAAGACATCTTAACAATAAAAGAGTAGGGGCCAGGTGGAGTGGCTCACACCTGTAATCCCAGCACTCTGGGAGGCCGAAGAGGGAGGACATCTGAGGTCAGGAGTTCGAGACCAGCCTGGCCAACGTGGTGAAACCTCATCTCTACTAAAAATACAAAAAATTAGCCGGGTGTGGTGGCTTGCACCTGTAGTTCCAGCTACTCGGGAGGCTGAAGCATGATAATTGCCTAAACCTGGGAGTCAGAAGTTGCAGTGAGCCAAGATCACTCCACTGCATTCCAGCCTGAGCAACAGAGTGAGTCTCTGTCTCAAAAACAAAACAAAACAAAACAAAAAAATAAGAGAGTAAACAATATAGTGGAAAGAGACAATGACTTTGATAAAAGATGATATTCGAGTGACCAGTACACAAACAGGAGGATGCTCGATCTCAACAGGAATCAAGGATGCAAATTAAACCACAATGTGAATAACACTAAACACCCACCAGATAGGCTAAATGATACAACAGACGATAGTTAGTTGATGGTGAAGATGTGAAGCAAAACGAATTCTCATACACTGTTGAAGGGAATTTAAAGTGGTGCAACTACTCTGGAAAACAATTTAACTTTATTTACTAAAATTAGAGATATGTTTACCCTATGACCAGCAATTCAGTTTCCAAGTACATACCCATCAAACTGCATGTGTGCATGCACCAAAGGTCATGTAGAAGAATATTTATAGCAACATTATTCATAATAACTTCAAACTGGAAACAACTCAAATGTTCAACTGTAGAATGGATATAAAAATTGTGGTACATTCACACGATGGAATCCTATATACAATTCGAATGATCAAACTATTGTTGACTTCATCAACATAGATGAATCTTACAGATATAATGTTGAACAAAAGAAACCAGGCAAGAATATATACCATATGAATCTATTTATATCAAGCTTAAAACCAGACAAAGCTGAACCACACTGGTTAAGGAGGCATGCCTAGCTGTAAAACTATAAAGAAAAACAAGTAAATGAAAACCACAAAAGTCAAAATAATGATTACCTTTGGTCGGGGATGGGGATGGAAACAGAGATTAGAAAGAGGCATCACGGGGATTTCTATGGGGCTGGCACTGATTCCATTGTGGTAATATTTCCATTCCACTTATCTATATGTGTGTTATATATGAAATAATGTTTTTTGGGTTTTTGTTTTGAGACAGAGTCTCACTCATTCTGTCACCCAGGCTGGAGTGCAGGGGCGTGATCTCGGCTCACTGCAAACTCTGCCTTCTGGTTCAAGCAATTCTCTTGCCTCAGCTTCTTGAGTAGCTGGTATTACAGGCATGTGCCACCACGCCTGGCTAATTTTTATATTTTTAGTAGAAATGGGGTTTTACCACGTTGGCCAGGCTGGTTTCAAACTCCTGAGTTGATGTGATCCACCTGCCTCAGCCTCCCAAAGTGCTAGGATTACAGGCAGGAGCCACCATGCCCGGCCTTGAAATGATTTTTAAAGTTAATCCAGAGAAGTGTATGTATGACTTAAAAACAGAAGAGCTACTCTTCAGAATAACACAAGAATGAGTCCAAGGTTACTACTCTATAAAGAAGATACAGCTTTGGATTTATGTATACCCTTGAATTTTCCCAGCTTAAAAAATACTAAAAATACGAGAAATATTATAAACAGCAATATCCTAACATAATAGAAATATTATAAATAAATAGCATAAAATGGTAATAATAACTATATCAATAATTCCACCATGCTTTAGATCACTTATTTTCACTTCTCAAAGCTCCAATATTTTCCGTAGGTTCCATTCTTCCATCTCACCTCTTCGATGGGTAGGTCCTGGAGCTGTGGTAAGGAGCAAGACAGGATTCCAATCAGGAATGGAGTAGGTGAGCACACGATGTCGATCATAGATGCTGGCAGGACTGGGATGTAAGTATGCTGCCAGGTGAACGGATACAGTGTAGCTACCACAGCGTGGCCACATTTTGACAGGGTGCTAGCAGAGGAGAAAACAAATGGTGTCATATATAGAGCAACATATGGATGATATTTCAGATATGACGTTAAAGAATCAAAAATTGATGCTGGTTAGTGATCATAGATGAAGAACTATGCGAATAGTCATTAATTTTTAACATTTTACTTAAAATTCAAACTTAATTTACTGAAAATGTTCAATCTCAATCCAGCTTTTCTCCACAATTTCTCATGTGAAAAATGAGAGTGCTTAGAAAAGCACTACCAACTTTTGACAGCAGAGTAAGCAAAATGTATTTAAAAGGGAAATTTATTACAGCCCAAAAAAGTCATTGGTATAGCCTAATGCAAGAGGCTTTTTGATGATTTCAACCATTTGAAATTATCCATGCCACTATATACCACTAGATAATTGAGACACTGATCCTACATTTTAAAAATATGCCCAAATTTTAAAATTTGGAACAAATAAAAACACCAGTGTGAAGTAACATGTTTCGCTTATTTCTTACCTTAGGCTGTTGGCAACAAAGATCACCCTACGCTCCAAAAGGAGAGATGCACAGACCCGGATGAGATGACACACACTCAGGCACTTAAAGAGACATTCAAAGTCAACATGTTCCAGTCGGGAATCTAGCGGTCGGCAGAGCTCAATGGACTGAAATGCAAGACTTTGAATCAGGGGAGCTAATGTTGGAAAACAATCCCTAATGCCAACGCTATGGATCCTGCTATTCTTAATGTAAGTTAAACTCAAGAAAGAAGGTCTGCCACATGGAGTCTGTGGAGCTTCCTACACTAATGCCAGGACCCAACGGCTTATTTTTGTGCTGTAATTTAAGATCCTTTATTCCTTCTGACAATAGTATGTACAGTCTTCATTTATCACATTGAAATTGCCATTGCAAAGCGACTCAATCTATGTATGGTAGAAAATCTCTGGGTCCTGGGTCTAGGAACAACTACGTCGCAGATCAACTGGATATTTCTCCAGGGCTTTGCAGAAATAAAACATATTCTTTACAGTTTATGGAAAAAGGAAATCTATGCCCTTGGGCTCTGGAAACTCTGCCTACTAGTGTAAGTCCTGCTTTTTAGCAGGTATCAAATCTTTTCAAAATGAGCTAACTTACCCCATCTCCAGCCCCAGGGAGGTAACTCTTAACAGTGATGGTGCGTCCAGGAGCTGGGAAGGGAGCTTCCATGACACTTCGCATGAATGGGTAAACAAGGGCTGGGGACATTTCTCTTCTCTTCTCTACTTCATCCAGAATCTACACATGCAAAATGTTATTTGATTGTGGACTAAGTTAAAAAACATAAAAGAATCCTTTCACAGGAACTGCCAAACCTGGTGTAGAGTAAACTTTAAAATAAACCAAATAAAATTTAAGATAAGCTTCTGCAATCAATAAAAGTTCAGTAAGCATCACATCTCTTGGGAGGTATCATTATAAATCAACTTATTTTTACAGGAGAAGCCCCTTTTCAGCTCACTAAGGGAGGGGCAAATTTGGTCTAAGGAAGACATGAGACAAGATAAGCTTTGGACTATGTTGCCCCTTAAGTTGAAAATTTTAGCAAACCAAAACGAAGATGATACAGCAACAGCAAATGGATTGGAGACGTAAGTTTAAGCCTTCAGGCATGTGGTTCCTACTTTACTAATAGGGAACCTTTCTGAAGTAATATGTTAAAGTCTGTACCACTTAACACTGAGAGCTCAGAAAGAATACCATTTTTCCATAGAGCTCATTCCCCACTCACCTTTGAAAAAAGATTGAAGCAGCCTAGGCGGCTAACCATGCAGTATACCTCAGGGAGTCGCTTTCCTCGGCCTTCCGGCTAAAAGGTAAAAATGATGACAAAAACAGCGAAATCAAGCTGCGTAAGTTTTTATTAATAGTAATTTGTATTAATACTGTTAATTATCTTTTACTACTCTTTAGTAGAGAGCAGGAACCCAGGCTCTCATCTTCAGTGAACACTGAAAGATGTGAAAAGTGCTAAAAATGATAGCATTATTTATTCTAGGTTTAGTGGAGGCATCTAAGCAAGAAAAGCCCTAATATGGCTGGTGAGTAACTCAGAGAGCTCCTTCCAGTAGCTCATTGTATTCCCTTCCAAATACATCCAGATTGAGACTCAGCCACTATGTTAGCAATTACTTCCTCTATTATAAATAAACAAAACAAATTCATACCCTGTCTTTTTAGAACACTCCATAGTTAATCCCACATTGCTCTTGCTGTTTAAAACTAATACAGCTTCCTTAATACACAGATCATCGAGTATCCCTTAAACTCATCTAGAGATAGTTTCTGAAGTTCCTACTCCGATTCCATTGTTCCTTGACCTCTGTCTGTAACACAAATTTGGTACTTACCAAGAGCTTCTTACAGTAGCCAAACCACCGGCTTCCATCTTCACCAGTCAAGACAAAGGAGAATGTTTCACTGAAAAAAGAACCAATAGTTCAGGATCCAAACAACCATTTATGGCATTCTCCATGGAACAAACAATTGCAAACTAGAGTCCAACAGTAGTCATTCTGTGATCTAAGAGGAGGCATATTCCATTCATTGCAAGTCACACTCCTCCTAAGGAATGCCCAGGCCTTAAGAGTATTTTGCCTTGTACTGGCGTGACAGCATAGGTATGGGATAAGCTGTTGATGTTGCTTCCTTTTGTTTTCTTATTCATCTACTCTAGGAATTAATCAGGCTTATTTTCACTAAAACTTACTTTTATTTTTTGAAACAGAGTCTCACTCTGTTGCCCAGGCTGGAGTGCAGTGGTGAAAACACAGCTCATTAAAACCTTCACCTCTTGAGCTCAAGTAATCTTCCTACCTCAGTTTCCCAAGTAGCTAGAACTACAGGTGTGTCCCACCATGCCCTGCTGATCTTTTAATTTTGTGTGGAGATAGGGTCTCACTGTCTTGCCCGGGCTGTTCTCAAACACCGGGGTTCAAACAACCTTTCCGCCCTCCCAAAGTGCTTGGGGTTATAGACGTGAGCCCCTGCGCCTGGCCTTATCTTCCTTTTGTTGAATGCCCAATTTAGTTAAACACACACAGGTAAGCTAGAGAGACTTCTGATATGTCACTTCTCCAGTTCCAAATTCTTCTCTTTAGTTCTGAGAGGCTGTATGGAGCAATGATAGGCAAAGGATTGCATCCTTGGTATATAAAAACTAGTAGGAAAAATATCAACTCCTCATTAGACACATGGGCAAAAGATATGCATAGATAATTTACAAAATGAAAACCTAAATATGCCCAACTAAGAAACTCAATAATCAAAAAAGTCAAAAATTTTTTAAGAGACCGGGTCTCATTAAATAGAACTTCCTTTTCTGAGGACTTACTTTTCTTTTCTTTTCCTTCCTTCCTCCCTCCCTCTCCTCCCTCCCTTCCTCCTTTCCTTTCTTCCTCCCTCCCTTCCTTCCTTCCTTCCTTGCTTCTTGGTCTTCCTCTGTTGCCCAGGCTGGAGTGTTGTGGCACAATCATAGCTCGGTGCAACCTTGACCTCCTGGCCTCAAGTGATCCTCCTGCCTCAGCCTCCTGAGTAGCTGGAACTAGAATGTACACCACCATGCTTGGCTAGGCTTTTTGTATTTTTTGTAGAGACAGGGTCTTGCTATGTTGCCCAGCCTGGTCTCAAACCTGGCCTCAAGTGATTCTCCCACCTTAGCCTCCCAAAGTGCTGGGATTACAGGTGTGAGCCACTGCACCTGGCCTAAATCCAAACTTGAACAATATGTATATGTCTACATTTGGCTAAAAATAAAGATTAGAAGGGAATATGACAAAATATTTACAGTGATTACCTTTGAGTAACCAGATTGCCAGTGATCTGTAATTTCTGCTTTTTATTTACTCTTCTGTATTCCCCAAATATTCTAGAATAAACATACATAACTTACTGGGGACGGGGGGAAAGGCAGCCACAGAGCAGCCAGGCTAACATAAAAGGTGCTGTTTATGCAGGTAGCAGTGCGACGGGCAACACAACAGCATCGGCAGTGATGGCTGAGAGATGAGAGTGTCAATCAGGCCAAACCGGTTGTGAGAGATAGTGGCTTCATCTGGAGGCAACGTGAAGTTGAAGTGCAGAGCTATTTAAGCAACGGCTGAGGCTATTACCCAGCAGGTCATTGGCGTGTGATATGATTCAACTAATCAAGCTTTTCAAACTAAATGGCATCATCAGTAACTACAGTTTTGAACAAAGCAGGCATCTATTAATATTTACAAGCAGAGTTCAGAGATGATGATAGTTTATTAATTAAAAACAGCCATTTCCTCTAGATACCTGGAAGAGATTCTTTAACACTTTATTTCTTAATACACTACACTTCCCAAACAGGAGCCTCACTTTGTACAGGGGAACATATAAGCTGGGCTGTGGATTCTTCTGTTAATTTGAAGAAGAAAGAAGATAAAGACATTGCTCTGTTTTATCTCTGTTTCTAGGTTGAGTCTCAGTATCCAAGTCTTTTCTCCTTTTCTGTCCACTTGGGAGCATTTCTGATAGTATGTAAAGTAGAACTTTTGATTTTTTTGGAAGAACTGGCAAATTGAAGTGACTCTCAAATTTGTTTTCCTTTGATACTGAAATTATTCCATGTTTTTCTCTTTTTAAGTCCCACATAGGAAATGTTCTAATTCTACTTCTTCCTTTCCTCCCACCACATCCTTGACCTGCCACAGTATTCACATAGCTTCACTACTGGCCCTACCTATTTCTTAAATACTCTGATTTATTCCGTTCTAATTAATAGAAATCAGATAAATTAGCCCATTTACCTCTTGAGTTCTGAGGTTGGCACCCAGTCCTTTGAATCAGGAAAACAAAATTTTGGGATAACTTTGAGTCTCTCTTCTGTGTCTTTGGACTGCTTATAGCCATGATCATCCTGAAAAAGATAACACGATAGGCGACTATTATACTATGTAAGGTGGGGAACAGAAATAAAAAACAGCCTAATCTCAGGAAAAAAAGGTCTCTGATAAGCCTGAGCGGTTGCTGGTAAGTTTCAGCATAGTTTTGTACTGCTTAACAAAATTTAAAAATCAATTCTGGAAATCACTGAAGATGCACTGAGAACAGAGTTACTAAGAAACAAGAATCCTATTTTTACATAGAAATGGTACCTGTGGATATCTCAGAAGCTGCTGTAAGAGAGATGAATGAAAAGTTTCCTACCAAGAGGTAAAATCTTAATGCAGGATTTACACACTAATGGGAACCCAGTAGTTTTATGAACTGTGTGACATAAGATAAAAATCCATTCTTCAATATACTGAGAACAAAAACCAAGTCAGCTCAAGATACTTTCTAATCAATAATCAAAGAAGCTTTGAAATGGTAGATGAATGTTATTTAAAAAAGATAACGGCCAGATGCACTGGCTCATGCTTGTAATCCCAGCACTTTGGAAGCCCAAGGTGGGCACATCACTTGAGCCCAGGAGTTGGAGACCACCCTAGGCAACATGGTGGAATCCCATTTCTATAAAAAATTTAAAAGTTAGCTGAGTGTGGTGGCACATGCCTGTAGTCCCAGCTACTCGGGAGGCTGAGAAGTGGAAGGATCTCTTGAGCTCAGGAGGACGAGGCTGCAGTGAGCTGTGATTGCACCATTGCTCTCCAGCCTGGGTGACAGAGAGAGACCTGTCTCAAAAAAAGAAAAAACTAAAGATACTATTCTGAGAATCCATCCCATACATAATCGTTTCCTTTAGCTTATAATCTTTGCTACCTAATTGCTGGTTTGCAACTTCTTGTAAAATTTTAGCATGGCAGACCCTTTTGCATAAGTCTGGTATTGTACTTATGTAGTCTAAGTTTTAGTAAATCAGACATTTAGAAATTAGTATGACCTGTCCTCTATAAAAACAAGCCCCTAAGTCTAATTACCATATCGCCTTCAGATAACTAATAAAAATGACCTCTCCTTTAATTTCTTTTTTGTTGTTGTTGAGAAGTAGGTCTTGCTATGTTGCCCACATGTCTTGCTCCTGTATGCCAGTGATTGTCCCATCTTAGCTGCCCAACTAGCTAGGATTACAGGCATGTGCCACTGTGCCCAGCTCCTTTAATTTCTTCAGAAAAACAAACTATGTAGCCATTCTGGGTCACTTAACAGTGCTGTGACATTGTACTTTCAGGCTACATTGAGAAATTTTATGCAAAATTAAACTTACTGATTTGTTTACTGTAGGGGTATTTTTGAAGACTTTTTGAAAATAAGAATCCATGTAGGAAATGTCTCTTAGATTCCAGTACAGTTGTACTTCACTAGCTTTTTTAGTGAAACATATAATTCAGAGTTACAAACCCAAAAGTCCTGAAGTGGCCAAGCAGATAACTTAAATGAGAGAATTGGTCCAAGTAATAAGCAGGAAAGTGAAAAAAATGTCCCTATTAAAGGGATGGCTCCTTACTAAGGAAAACTACATAATAAAGAAAGCATAATGCAAAATGAAAATGTGGAGCCCCTTGTTCAAAAAGCAGAAAAAAATTAAATATAAAATATAAAACATCTTTTCTTCTGTGGCCTGTCTACCTGTGATGGAGTTTTTATTTGCTATTTAATGTCACACTCCCCAGGCATGAGAATCCTAGGGGATGAGTGTAGACTCTCACAAGCACACAGGTGCTGCAGTCTGCAATCTGGTGCACAAGTGGCCCAGTAGGTGCTGGGTTTCCTCTCTGGGCAGCTGCGGAATTGAGACTCTGTGTTTTGACTGGGGTTTGGAAAGTTAAGCTAGGCATCTTCACTTCCTATGGGGCCACCTTTCCAACCCACAGCCATTGAGCAACCCCCGCAAAAGTCACCCACAAGTGCAGTACCAGCCAAGGGCAGGGAAAGCTGCCCCATGCCTTTCCTGGAGATGTTGCAGGGCAATGCTGGCCTGATCCTAACCCTCTCGAAGCTTGTGCCCAGCCATGGGAGAAGATGATAGTAGTCACTGAGTAGAGGTGGAAAGGGCACTTGCTAGGGCCCAGGGAATCAGGCAGTGGAGAACAGGACAAGAGAACTCATCCTAGGGGAGTAGCAGCAGGTGACATTATGCATGAACTCAGGCTTTAAGACCTTGGCACATGTCCAATTTTCCAATCAGACTTCATTTACAAAAAAAAAAAAAATTCAAAGATAAACTTATTTAGCATTTCAAGATGGTGACTGCAGATTATGAAACTATACGCACAGGGCCCTTCTGAGTGGGGGCCTTATGTAACTACACTGGTCACCTGCTCTGAAGTCCTGCTCCTAAAATAAAGCTTCAACCCATTCCTGACACTTAGGAATGCAGACTGTGTTGGCAGTCTTTCCAGTTTCTCAGGAAAAGGCAGAAATACACATTTCTATGTGAAATTTGATTGTTAAATGTTGGCAACAAAACTTATTGTTGTTACTTTTACATAAACAGTATGCAAAGCAAAAGAAACCCAACCAGGTCTGTGGGCTTAACTGGTTCACAGGCTTACTAAGCTCTGTGAAGCAGAGACTAAGATCTTTTTCAGTATTCCCACCATCAAATCCTGGCAAATACTAGGTATTTTTAAAATATTTGATTAAATGAATAAATAATTTGTTTCAAAATTCAGAAAGCATAATGCAAAATGAAAATGTGGAGCAATTTTAAAAGGTTGAGCAAACTAAATATTGTTAATAATAATGGCTACCAAAAATTAATACCTACCACCATTTATCGAGTGCATACTATGTGCCGGGGGTGGCATTAAGCACTTTATATACATTATCTCACTAAATCCTTACTAACAATGGATAACATCAGATTAAGCTTTCTATACGCCAGACACTTTTCTAAATGCCTTATATAAATTAGCTCATTTAATCCTCACTACAACTCAGAGAGGTAGATACTATATTGATTACCCCCATTTTACAAATCAGGCAACAAGACACAACGTGGTGGCTCATGACTGTAATCCCAGCATTTTGGAAGGCCAAGGTGGGTGGGTTACTTGAGGTCAGGAGTTCAAGATCATCCTGGCCAACATGGTGAAACTCCGTCTCTACTAAAAATATAAAAATGAGCCGGGCATGGTGGCACATGCCTGAAGTTCCAGCTACTCAGGAGGCTTGAACCTGGGAGGTGGAGGTTACAGGGTTGCAGAGAGCCAAGATTGCATCACTGCACTCCAGCCTGGGCAACAGAGAGACTTCATCTCAAAAAAGAAAAAAAGAAAAAGTAAGTGCTTAAAGTCACAGAACTAATAAGTAGCAAATGCAGAATTTTGGCACAGAGTCCATGCTCAAAACCACTACCCTATTCTGTCACATTTATTATTCCCTTCCTTAAGGATGAGAAAACAGATTTTGTAACTTGTTAAAGATTATTGAGTGGCAGAGCCAAAAACAAAAGAAAACAAAACAAAAACCTCACTAGGAAAACAAGCTTGTTTTGTTTTGCTTTGTTTTGCTGGGTTGCAGCTCACACCTAACATAAGATGTTAGCAAAGCCACCAGATCCTACCACAAGTACAGTATTGGTAAAAGGACGTTGACATAACAAAAACCAAGAGGACGGGAAAGAAATGTACACAGAGACACAGGAACATTCATGAATGCCTCTCGGCCTTCTTGTACGCACCTTGCCAGGGAATTGCTGTATGACCTGGGGAATATAGCTTATTCCTGATGGTTTCTTCTGTAGAGACACCACCACAAAAAGTTCAAACAGCTGCTGCTCCTGTAATTCAATAAGATCCCGCTCCAAGGTCTGGTAGTGAGGATTCCTCTTGGAAGACTGGTGCAGTTGTGCTAAACGTTTATGGCGATCTGTAATGAAATTGTGGAGTGACGTTTTTCCTCTATAGCCCTACCTTCCTTCTAGCACCCAGATGTCATGACCCACATAGGATTAATCTTCACACAGTCACTGCTGAATGAATGTTGAATGACCAGTATCTGACACAGAGACATAAGGGCTATGACATACTAGGGGGACTAAGTTCAGACCCTCACAAGTGCACAGGGGCCTCACTCTGCTTCCGGCTAGCAATGGGACTGGCATTCCATGTGCCAACCAATAATCTATGCTATCTCATCTTTCATGGCACCATACCAGGACACACGGAAAATGTCACGAAAAAGTGCTAGACTGACAACAGATGCCACTGCTGGGAATGTCATGAAATAACAGGGTGGCAGGGGGCAGAGATAAGATAAAAGAATTGAGTCCTACAGAGGGTAAGTACAGAAAGGGGTGAGTTTGATAATTTTTTTTTTTTGAGATGGAGTTTCGATCTTTTTGCCCCAGCTGGAGTGCAATGGCATGATCTCAGCTCACCACAACCTTCACCTCCCAGGTTCAAGGGATTCTCCTGCCTCAGCCTCCCTAGTAGCTGGGATTACAGGCATGTGCCACAGCTAATTTTGCATTTTTAGTAGAGATAGAGTTTCACCATGTTGGTCAGGCTGGTCTTGAACTTCTGACCTCAGGTGATCTGCCCTCTTCAGCCTCCCAAAGTGCTGGGATTACAGGTGTGAACCACCATGCCTGGCTGAGTTCGATAAATTAAAACAAAAATTATGCTCACATTGAAGAAACTGTCCAGTTCCCTTCCCTCCTTGCCATATATTACTAACAATGACTATCTGCTTGTGTCAGTAAATGGTGCTATATGCAAGAGAAAAAATGAAGTGGAAGAAGATACCCATTAGCAGACTATTTTTCAAAAGAATAAAATTATGGAAGCATACTATAAACACTATTTAAACACTCATAGCAATACCACTCAAAACTGGACGGTATCTATCCCCTATTCTCATTTATCTGTAAATTTTGAGCAATCTGGAGTAGTACCCACTGAAGGAAACTGTGGACTTGCAGAACAGATAGTCTGTATGTCCCAGCGATTCGCTTACGTGTCATTCTGAGCCACTGATAGACTTAACCTCTAATTGCCTTTTCTTTCTTTTTGATAGAATGCATTCTGTCCCCAAAAAGTTATACTATAGATCAAAATATTAAGAGCATTTAAAAAAGAATTATCCAGCACATTCAATGCTCTAGGCAAAGCTTTACTTACCCCAAAAGGCTCAGTTCAAGTCAAGAAAATTTTAGGTCCTGTTTCTCAGTAGTAACAGCACTAAATTAGTCATCTTTACACATCTAGGCCGAACATGATAATTATTAAGTTTCACCTTCAGTCAGGCTATGGAATCAAACACCTGAAGCAATTCAGGCCAGTGGAGGGAGCACAAGACTATTAATCATAAAATTAGGGTGTCAGACATGGAACTGGAACTGCCCTGTACACAGGTTTAATAACTCATGTCTTCTACTTTTTCCATCCCTCAGTATGTCAGTCACTTAAATAGGAACTAGATAACTTGCTGTGATAACTAGATAACATCATCATTAGATGAAGGCTGAAGGCACCATGAAGTGCTTGGACAAATGTAGTCTGAAATGCACAGTGCATTGTATATTCTACTAGAAAGTAAACAGCACAATAATCAGGAATACAAACTCCTAGGAATAACAAATAGATGTTTCCTTTTTCAATGTCAAGAGATACTAAAGTTACTTAAATAATTACACTTGAGCGACTATGAAAAATCAGATATTTATTGCTACCTATTCATCTCAGAGGATGATTCACACGCTCTGTTTTGGCTGCTGGGAAACTACTGCATATATGTCTGGACATGCAGCTCTCTGCCGCTCCCCTAAGAATATTCCATCGAAAGAACCACACTGTTTTGCCTCACTCCACTATGGGAGACTTTTAATGCTGTCAAACATCTGACGGTGTACTGTTTAATTCCTCAAACCTCAGCAGGTTCTGAAAATAAGGAAATCACCTACAAAATGAACCTTCACGTGGGGCAAACTATGCTTAGTCACAAAGGTAGGTGCCACTCCACCTAAACCATGATCATCACAAGAACAGGAGCAGCCCCATTGACTCACTCACTCTTTGGCAGATACTCAGCATCACTTTCGTTCCCACTGGTTTCACCTGAAAAAAGAGAAAGAGTTTCCATTTGTATTGTCCAACAGTAGGAAGCACATAAGGACGAGAACAATGTAAACCCACAGACCTGGAGACTTGGAGTAAGGAATAATAAAGCTGCTGAGCCTTTCTCCAAACCACTTGGTTGTATCAGGTTAGGACAGTTACTAAAAGAGAGTAAGAGGCTCAAAGAAGAAATTACTACATCTTCTTCCCATACCCTATTTCACTCCTCGGGTCCCCGCTCATCCCCAATTCTGGAAACTAATTGCATTTCAGACCAGTTTTAAGAAGTCTATTTCAGAGTGGATTCTATTTCTATATCCACATACTTGTCTGTATATTCCAAATAAAGTGTCAAAGGTAAACACCACAAGGGCTAAACAAAGATCTAAACACCAACCAGACTCAAAATTTAGAGTAACAGGAAAGCGTGGGAACTAGGAGATATTACTAAGTCAGTCCGTCTACCTCTTCTATGATGTCTCTAAACTATTTCTAGTCCATACTGATCTTTCCTTTACTATGAATCCTCATAGTACTCATACTGCTTTGAACTATTCGTACTTTCCCTAATCAGATTTTAAGTGTTTTGAGCATAAGGGGCTATGTTGTTTTCAAAGGGGAGTGTTGTGTATAATTCTGGGCACACAGACAATTCACACACACACACATACACAGACGCATGCATGCACGCACGTGTGCGCGCGCACACACACATACACAGACGCATGCATGCACGCACGTGAGCGCGCGCACACACACATACACAGGCGCATGCATGCACGCACGTGTGCGCGCACACACACACACATACACAGGCGCATGCATGCACGCACGTGTGCGCACACACACACATACACAGACGCATGCATGCACGCACGTGTGCGCACACACACACATACACAGACGCATGCATGCACGCACGTGTGCGCGCGCACACACATACACAGACGCATGCATGCACGCACGTGTGCGCGCGCACACACACACACAGACGCATGCATGCACGCACGTGTGCGCGCACACACACAGACGCATGCATGCACGCACGTGTGCGCGCACACACATACACAGACGCATGCATGCACGCACGTGTGCGCACACACACATACACAGACGCATGCATGCACGCACGTGTGCGCACACACACACACAGACGCATGCATGCACGCACGTGTGCGCGCACACACACATACACAGACGCATGCATGCACGCACGTGTGCGCGCACACACACACATACACAGACGCATGCATGCATGCACGTGTGCGCGCACACACACACATACACAGACGCATGCATGCACGCACGTGTGCGCACACACACACACAAAGCAGCTTTTAAAATAAATAAATGATTGAAACATTTCTAGATTAAGTTTGAAAAGTTAAAGCAAAATAGAAATGCAAATAAAGGGAAAACCTTTAAATGTATCAGAAAAAATAAGGTCTAAAAGTCATAAGTGAAATTTGATTATATAAACTTGTATCTAATTTAAGAATCAGTATTAAATTCAAAAATTGAACAATAAACTGGGAAAACATTTGTAAACACATCGCGGATACAAGGCTAAGTTTCTTAATATTCAAAGAACTGTTAGAAATCAAAAAGAAAAAGCACAACAGAGAAAGGAAGAAAGGGTGAGAATAGGCAATTCATAGAAAAAGATTTATAAATTGTTGATAAACATGAAAACTGCCCCAAATCATAATGAAATAGATGTCAATTAAAACAATAAGCAAGACATATATTTTCATCCATGATATTGCCATAAAAGGCAAACCACCATGGCACGTGTATACCTACGTAACAAACCTGTGTGTTCTGCACATGTCCCCAGAACTTAAAGTATAATAAATAAATTTTTGAAAAACCACACACACACACACACACACACACACACACACAAAGAGACTTAGTAAGTAAGGTGTGATCTTGGCTCACTGCAACCTCCACCTCCCAGGTTCAAACAATTCTCCTGCCTCAGCCTCCTGAGTAGCTGGAATTGCAAGCATGAGCCACCACACCCAGCTAATTTTTGTATTTTTTGTAGAGACAGGGTTTCACCATGTTGCCCAGGCTGGTCTCAAACTCCTGGGCTCAAGTGATCCACTCGCCTCAGCCTCCCTAAGTTCTGGAATTACAGGTGTGAGCCGCCATGGCTGGCCACTAGCTAAATAAAATTACTTTAATCTATGCAATGAAATACAATACATCTATGTGGACCTCTATATGTTGATACTGAAAGAGCTCTGAAATACATTAATTAAGCTTTTTTAAGAAGGAAGGCATACAAAGTCTGAATAGTGTAAGAGTATTTGTGTAGGAAATGCATTTGCATGCACTTAAAATTTTCTAGGTGTGCAAGGAGGAGGTTTGGGAAACTCTGGCTTTTCATTTTATAGTAAGGAATAAGAGAACATTAAAATAAATGCTGCCTATTCTTAAGATAGGTGGAAAAGACCCATAAGAGATGTTACAGAAAAACATGCTTATTTAAATATTGCATATTACATATTTTATAACTCAAAATTAACCACCATGACAAAACGTATGGTGTGACTATAAAATATTATTCAGAGGAAGTAACAAACACTGTGAGCTCCTGATCCTGTCTATAGTCTTAGCACCAGGTACCTCTTAGAAACTTAGGAAGTGTTTGGCAAGAAAGAAAAGAAAAAAGAAAGGAAGAAAGGCAATATATCCAGAAAAGCCCTTACAAAAGATCATTTAACTGGCTTTAATATATTCACATCTATGAGTTTTGAGGACCTATATTCTAAGACAAATGAATGAAGGTTAGGGGGATTATGAGCCAAGAAAAAAATCTGAGAATCCACAGGGATTGAAAAAATACCAGGTTGTCCTCTATTAATATGAGACTTCAACACACAAAATTATAATGACAGAATTGAAGAAGGTGGATAAGTCATTTTGAAATCCTGAAATCTGAAAGTTAAGAAATATTTAGGACCAGGTGTGGTGGCTCATGCCTATAATCCCAGCACTTTGGGAAGCTGAGGAGGAAGAATCGCTTGAGCCCAGGAATTCAAGAACAGCCTGAGCAATATGTTTAAATTTTGCCTTTACAAAAATTTAAAAATTAGCTGGGTGTGGTGGGCACAAACTTGTGATTCCAGCTACTCAGGAGGCTGTGGTGGGAGGATTGCTTGAACCCAGAGGCTGCAGTGAGCTGCGTTTACATCATTGCATCCCACCCTGTGTGACAGAGTGAGACTCTGTTTCAAAAAAAAAAAAAAAGGGCGGGCGCGGTGGCTCACGCCTGTAATCCCAGCACTTTGGGAGGCCGAGGCGGGTGGATCACGAGGTCAACAGATCGAGACCATCCTGGTCAACATGGTGAAACCCCGTCTCTACTAAACATACAAAAAATTAGCTGGGCATGGTGGTGCGCGCCTGTAATCCCAGCTACTCAGGAGGCTGAGTCAGGAGAATTGCCTGAACCCAGGAGGCGGAGGTTGCGGTGAGCCGAGATCACACCATTGCACTCCAGCCTGGGTAACAAGAGCGAAACTCCGTCTCAAAAAGAAAAAAGAAAAAAAACGGAAGAAATATTTAGGTTGGAATATTCGGTAAACTCTAGCATGGACTTCAGAGTAGGTGAATATCATTATCTATTGTATTAGGCATTGTTGACATACAGACAAAAGCTTAAGGAGGAAAATGAAAATCTGAGAACTCTGATGATAAAGCCAGGAGATCCTCAGGCACAAGAGAAATTCCTCTGGTGCACTGGCAGAGTTGGTCACAGAGGTAGGTAAAGGTAAATGCTTATTTTCTCTGAGCCATGAGTGAAGTGCTACAGTGTGGAGGCTGCTCCTTTTTTCTTAACTTTTGTTTTGGACAGCAGAAGTTGGCTAGAATTTGAAGGATTTTTTTTTTTTTCTGTTCAACATTAATACAGTTTAAAAAGTTTTTGTTCTTCAAAAATTTGTCTTAGAGCCAAATTTACTAAAATGTCCCTAATTCATAAGGCATAGACATACAAATAAATTAAAGGCTTGGTAATAACCTACTTAGAAATACCTGAACAGTGGCCAGGTGCAGTGGCTCATATCTGTAATCCCCGCACTTTGGGAGTCCAAGTGGGCAGATCATGAGGTCAAGAGATCAAGACCATCCTGGCCAACATGGTGAACCCCATCTCTACTAAAAAAAAATACAAATTAGCTGGGTGTGGTGGCATGCACCTGTAGTCCCAGCTACTCAGGAGGCTGAGGCAAGAGAATCGCTTCAACTAGGGAGGCGGAGGTTGCAGTGAGCCGAAATAGCACCACTGCACATCAGCCTGGAGACAGAGCAAGACCGTCTTAAAAAAATAAAAAATAAAAAAAGAAAGAAAACAACTACAACAAAACCAAAAAAGAGATACCTGAGGAGTAGTTATGAATAGACTGCTGTTAATCTGAGAAAATGTTAATGTTTTGCAAGCACTTGTCCTGGCCCCAATGTCATGATAATTTACGTAATTTGCAATTTAAAATTTATTTCCTTATCCATAAAACAATGAAAATACTATCTGCCACAGAGTTATTTAGAAAATTAGTTAATTAGAAAATTAGGAGAGAGATCCAAGATGGCTGATCACTAACAGCTCAGGATTGTAGCTCCCAGTGAAAGCTCAGAGAACGAGAGGACGCCACACTTTCAGACAAATTTTCGTTGCTCAGGGACCAGCAGATTTCTAGTGGAGGAGCCCCACGGGTCGCCAGCGCGACTCTTGTGGCCGGCACAGCGGTTTTGCCCACGCCTTGGCGCGGCAGCTCTTCATGCAGAGTAAACGGGACTGGTTCCCTTACTAACCAGTGTTTGGAGCCCCGGGAAGGCAGAGCCGCTTGTTGCGGACTCACGAAGGAAGCCAGACCGGAGATTCCCGGGCAGAAGAGCACCATCAGTCTTATCGCTGCTATTTTGGCCGGCGCAGTGGGTTGCTTGAATCCCAGCACTGGGAATCAATAAATTGGACATCGACTCAGAAACCTAATTAGAAAGGTGGTAATTGTAAAGACGACAGATGGATAAATTTATAATAAAGGGAAAAAAACAGCCTAAGAAGGCCAAGCATACCCAAAATCAGAACCCCTCTCCCTCTACAGGGGATTGCAGTTCCTCATCAGCAATGGAACAAGCCCTGATGGAAAAGGACTGTGTTCCATTATCTGAAGTAGGCTTCAGAAGTGGATGATAAGAAACTTCTGGGAATTAAAAGAACTTGTTCTAACCCAATGTAAAGAAACATAGAGCGGAATATAAATGAACTAACGGAGTTGAAAAATACAACACGAGAACTTAGTGAAATATGCACAAGTTTAAATAGCAGAATGGACCAAGCAGAAGAAAGGGTATCAGAGGTCGAAGACCAACTTAATGAAATAAAACGACAAGACAAGAATAGAGAAAAAAGGATGAAAAGGAATGAGCAAAGTCTCCAAGAAATATGGGACTAAGTGAAAAGACCCAATCTACGTTTGATTGGTGTGCCTGAATGTGATGGAGAGAATGAATCCAAGCGGGAAAATACTTTTCAGGATATTATCCAGAAAAATTTTCCCAATCTAGCAAAGCAGGACACTATTCAACCCCAGGTAATACAGAGAACACCACAAAGATATTCCTCAAGAAGAGCAACCCCAAGGCACATAATCATTAGATTCACCAGGATCAAAACAAAGGAGAAAATACTAAGGGCAGCCAGAGAGAAAGGCCAGGTTACCCATAAAGGGAAGCCTATTAGACTTACAGCAGATCTCTCAGCGGAAACCCTACAAGCCAGAAGAGAGTGGGGGCCAATATTCAACATACTTAAAGAACAGAACTTTCAGCCTAGAATCTCATATCCTGCCAAACTAAGCTTCACAATTGAAGGAAAAATAAAATCTTTTATGAACAAGCAAGTACTCAGAGATTTTATTACCACCAGGCCTGCTTTACAAGAACTTCTGAAAGAAGCATTATACATAGAAAGGAACAACCAATATGAGCCTTTCTAAAAATATACCAAAAAGTAAAGAGCATCAACATAAAGAAGAATTTACATCAACGAATGGATAAAATAGCCAGTTAACATCAAATGGCAGTAACCCTAAATTTAAATTGACTAAATCCCCCAATCAAAAGATAGAGCCAAAACCTAACGGTGTATCCAAAGGTACACAAAGACTCAAAACAAAGGGTTGGAGAAAAATTTACCAACCAAATGGAGAGCAAAAATACATAAATAAACAAAAAGCAGGAGTTGCAATTCTCACATTTGATAAAATAGATTTCAAAGCAACAAAGAAACAGTGGTAAAAGAATCAATGTGACAATAAGAGATCTTAATACCCAGATACATAAGACCCATAACGAGATTTAGACTCAATGAGACAGAAAATTAATAAGGATATCCAGGACATCAACTCAGATCCGGAACAAGTAAACTCAATAAATATTTATAGAGTTCTCCATTTTAAATACACAAAATATTGATCGGCCATTATTAATACCCATTTTTAGAATAAAGCAATATTCCTGTTTTCTCTCCCTCTTTTTCTTCCTCTTTCTTCCTCTCCTTCTCTCCTTTTTTTACTTTTCAATATCCTAGTTCCTCACCTCTACTCAATACATTCCTCTGAACACCTGATTCCTTGTGATTCTCCCGTCCCACTGAAACCTCCAAAGAAAAAAAAAAAAAAAAAAGAGAAAGTGTATCCCATGAGGGAAAAAGGGATGATAAAGATTAGATCACAGATTTTTTTTTTTTTTTTGAGACAGAGTTTCGCTCTTGTTACCCAGGCTGGAATGCAGTGGCGCGATCTCAGCTCACCACAACCTCCGCCTCCTGGGTTCAGGCAATTCTCCTGCCTCAGCCTCCTGAGTAGCTGGGATTACAGGCACGCACCACCATACTCAGCTAATTTTTTTTTGTATTTTTAGTAGAGACGGGGTTTCACCATGTTGACCAGGATGGTCTCGATCTTTTGACCTCGTGATCCACCCACCTCGGCCTCCCAAAGCCCTGGGATTACAGGCGTGAGCCACCGTACCCGGCCCTAGATCACAGATTTTAAGGTACACTGTATACAGGGAGGTGATCTTGGAAAGTTGATAACTTAGCAGGGAAAGAAAATTAAAAGGCAAAAAGGTGCCAACCTCAAACCATCAACCCTGCCCATAGATAGAGACAAAAAGTCTTTATTTATTTAAAACACACACATACATAAATAAATGGTTATAGGAATTTCAACAATTCATCTGATAAAAACTTTCTTAAAAAAAAAAAGAAAATTAGTACTAATGCATCGGAAAAGACGCAGCACAATATCTGGCACCGGTTTTCATTTTCTATATCTAGTTTTAAATTACAGACCAAAAACCCTTGACAATACCATTGCTGAAGATGAGGAAATACAGGGAGAAGAGATGGTAAACTGCTAAAAAGCAGGATTTATGAGAAAATTGACTGTTGATGATAGAAAAAGACAAGACTTTCTGGAGTCATGCTCCTTGATTCAAATCTATGCTTCCCCCTCTGTCTTAGCTTGTTTGTAAAATTATGATAGTCCCTACCTCGTAGTATTGTCATATGTTATACATGAAATAAAATCTGTCGAGAAACTATTACTTCATTCCACGAATGGTAGCTGCTGTTAATAACAACAACCAAAAGACCAAAAATGACCAAAAGTATTTCTTCCCCAGAGAAGATTGAAACGTGTTTTAGTAACTGCCTCTCAAAAATGAAAACTCCTATTAAACATAGTGACCAGTTGATTTTGATCAGCACATAGTCAGAAAGAGACTTAAGATGTAACACAGAAGATTTTATTTTCAGATAGTAAGTTGTTATAATATAGAATAGATTTTTGGCCAGGTGCGGCGGCTCAAACCTGTAATCCCAGCACTTTGGGAGGCCCAGGTGGGTGGATCACGAGGTCAAGAGATCGAGACCATCCTGGTCAACATGGTGAAACCCCGTCTCTACTAAAAATACAAAAATTAGCTGGGCACGGTGGCGCGTGCCTGTAATCCCAGCTACTCAGGAGGCTGAGGCAGGAGAATTGCCTGAACCCAGGGGGCGGAGGTTGCGGTGAGCCGAGATTGCGCCATTGCACTCCAGCCTGGGTAAGGAGCGCGAAACTCCGTCTCAAAAAAAAAATAAATAAATAAATAAATAAAAATTTTAAAAAATAGATTTTTAAAGGTAATTAAGAAAATTCTGGCTGGGTTTGGTGGCACATGCCTGTAATCCTAGCACTTTGGGAGGCCAAGGCAGGCGGATCATTTGAGATCGGGAGTTCAAGACCAGCCTGGCCAACATGGTAAAATCCCATCTCAACTCAAAATGCAAAAAGTTAGCTGGGTGTGGTGGCATGCGCCTGTAATCCCAGCTCCTCAGGAGGATGAGGCAGGAGAATTGCTCAAACCTGGAAGGCAGAGGTTGCAGTGAGCTGAAATCTCACCACTGCACTCCAGCCTGGGTGACAGTGAGACTCTGTATCAAAAAGAAAAAGAAACAAAAAGAAAATTCTGTCTTTAGAAGTCTGCAAAAAGAAAAAATATTCTCCTTTGCTATGACTTAGCTGTTGTTTCTCACTAAGGAACTTAGAAACAAAACTTGCTAAAAAAAAACAAAACCGTGTCTCTATTAAACACACAAAAAATTAGCCAGGGATGGTGGTGGGTGCTCGTAATCCCAGCTACTTGGGAGGCTGAGGCAGAAGAATCACTTGAACCAGGGAGGTGGAGGTTGCAGTGAGCTGAGATCATGCTATTGCACTCTAGCCTGGGCAACAGGAGCAAAACACCATCTCAAAAAACAAAAAGAAAAAAAAAAGACATACCCAAGACTGGGAAGAAAAAGAGGTTTAATTGGACATACAGTCCACATGGCTGGGGACCAAAGGCCCTTCTTACATGGTGGCAGCAAGAGAAAAACAGAATCAAAAGTGGAAACCCCTGATAAATCCATCAGCTCTTGTGAGACTTATTCACTATCATGAGAATACCATGGGAAAGACTGGCCCAATGATTCAATTACCTCCCATGGGTCCCTCCCACAACACGTGGGAATTCTGGGAGATACAATCAAGTTGAGATTTGGGTGGGAGCACAGCCAAACCATATCCCAAGCAACCAAATTAAGAATCCTGCATAAGTTTTTAAGAAAGTTCCAATGATTTATTATGAATGTTGAAAATTTCTTAATTAACAATGTAAGTTTTATCTAGGCATCTGAAGGATAAAACTTATTCAATGACTACAAGTTGAGTACCACATACCTTCAGTCCATACATGACTAATGCTTTCATACCCACAACAAAAGAAGTCTATACTGATAAATGATTATAAATCAAAGTAGGACTACAAAATAGTGATTCAGTCTGTCTATGAAAATCAGTCTCATTGGTTAATGATTATTTTTTCATTTATTTATTCATCCAGTAGTTATTGCTTGGCACAGAATTAAATAAAATGGATTTGAGAAACAATCCTTATCTTTTATATATATATATATATATATATATATATAAAATTGCACTTTAGGTTCTGGGGATCATGTGAAGAACATGCAGGATTGTTGCATAGGTACATACATGGCACTGTGGTTTGCTGCCTCCAACCCCATCACCTATATCTGGCATTTCTCCCCATGTTATCCCTCCCCAACTCCCTAACCCCCACTGTCCCTTATCTAAATGAAGTTTATATTTAAGTGGGATAACAGGAAAGTAAACTGAAAATTTTATTACATGTCAAACATTAAGTTACATGGTGATTCTCCTCTCATACCCTGACGGCTACAGGACAGCTGGAACAGAACACAATTCTTACCTTTTGTTGGAGGTACTTCCTTTCCAGTGTAAGAATGTAACTTCACCCTCTTCTTCCCTCTTTTAGATTCAAATATGTCATCTATTTTCAATACAAGCTGAAAAAAGGACCAGAAAAATACCAACAAAATAAATGAAAACCAACACCCAGAAGTTTCACAGTTTGATGACATTAATCTATTAGGGATTCTTATTCAGAGAAAAGACCTATTTTGTAAATAGAAACCTTTACCTTTTTGAATTTTGGACTTAAAATGATGATCTTTAATTAGATGATATGTTGTTCTAATATCAAGTCCACATAACATGGGGAAGGAAAGTGGGAAAGGATATCGGATGAACCCAGCATAGGCTTTGAGATTCCTTGTCAGTCCATGTCACAACATGCAGGAAATGTGGCTATTGCACTCTGTATAGTGAACAAGCCTTTACTATTAAACTCAAGTTAAACAGTAAAGAAGTATTAAGTATTAAGAAGTATTAAGCATGGAGTAGGAAGTGGAACACTCATTTATCTGAAAGGCAGGGTGAGGCATAGTTATTTTTCCTCCCAGAAATTCTTCCCAAGGAGTGGATAAACACACTTAGAAAGCTTTTGTCAAAGGGAATATTCTCTTTGCCACTGGGAGTACTAACATTACAATTTATTTTAGAAATATGTCATAAAAATAGGAGACCCAAATATACTCAAATACAAAAACTATGTTTTTTCTTCCACTCATCAACTTATTTCTCAAGGAAGTAAAATCCAGACCATGTATTTTTAAACTGTTATATAATTGCTTCTCTCCATTTCACAAGTAGTTCGCATTAGAAATTTTTCTTTGCTGTTGGGAGAGATGTGTGTGTGTGAGAGAGACAGACAGGAGACACACACAGAATACAGTAGAAAAAGAGGAAAGATTTAGAGCTGATCAACAGGTACTTTTAAAAGGAGGAACTGATTAGTTTTTCTATGAATACTTTTTTTTTTCTTAAAATTTCAAGCTTAAGTATCAATCCTGATTTAACATACTTAATGCCTAGAATCACAATTGTTAGGAACATTATATATGATAACAACCAATGAAGTTGAGAAAGATGCTCTTGTGTTCTCTCTCGTCCTTGCTTCTCTAGCCATCCTGGCAATCGACAGGCAGTGCATCAGTCCAGTACAAACCACCATCCCCCGCCAACCTCCACACCCCCCCAAAAAAACATGCAAGTTACATGTGCTTTCAATACACAGATAATTACCACATTTTTGGATGAGTTTGTACTCTTAGATTTTTATTGCTGCAATTCAAGTGAAAAATTGCCAATATTTTTAAATATTACCATTACAAAAAACAAATAAAGAGAATCCAAAGTTACAACGTATTAAGGGCTATAGGAAAGATGTATGGGAATAAATATATATTTTGGGTACATAATGACCCAAAATAGCATAATTATTAATTTGCATTTGAAAAGTAGAATCAAACGTATATTTGATATATAAATATAAAGGAAAGATAACTTCTAAAAAGCAACCAGACTGTAAAAATATATATATATGAAATAAAGTGATAAATTTAAATTTCTGTCATGAGCTAGGAAGAAGAGCCATCTAGTTGCAAGAAATACTGTAGAATATTCTTCCTAAGAAATGATGGATGTGCTGTACACATAACACAAACAATAAAGGCAGTAGGAAATGTACTCTAGCAAGCAATCCCACACAGCTTCCACAGCAGGGAAGGAAAGAAAGGGTGGGGAAGAGGCATATGGACTAGATCAGTGAGTTGAAACGGTGAAGCAGTTTCCCTTCCAGGATAGCTGGAGGCATCAAAAGGGAAATAAATGAAAACTGAATACGGAATGCTGTTCCTGAAAAGATTCCAAAGCCAAAATTTGTATTGCATAAGCGACAGCCTGAAAAGATTTAATCCAAGTTGGGTCACAGGTAGAAATGCTGTCATGGCTTCTTCCTGCCTGACAATTAAGAATTCATAATCATTTTTTCCCCCCTACTTCTCCAAAATCCTTCAGAAAAATATTAGAAAAAGAAAAGTTAGAGCATATCACCTATAATCAGATAGAGAACAAACTTCAAGTACTTGAGATCCATAATACATAAAATACCAAGGCATGAAATTCAAAGCACTGTAAAGCCTCATTGAACTCTATAATCCATAATAAGAACCACATCTTAAATGCAATCCTTTCAGGTGTTTTCATTCTTCTCCCTATGAACACACATTGTTGTTTCTGGGCCAGGTGGGAGGCTGCTTCGTTGTGCCAACATGATCTACCTGAGGACAGAGTTACCGCAAGATGCCTGGCAGTTCTTTACATCTCTGTTTTAGAAATATTCCTCACCATACAGAGAAAAATAAATGGTTATTTTTTTTTTCACTGAGAGAGATCAGTTTAGCTTTTAAAAACCTCTATGCCTTTAACTTTTCACACAGTAAAGAGGAAGGGGCACAAAACAGATCAGAAGAATTAAACTGTGGAATAGAATATTTCCCAAGGAACCAATCAACAGTTACTAAACCAAGAAACAGATGTGATTTTTGTTTAATGTTAAAATCAGACACAAAAATTACATGTTAAATGAACACAATAGCTAATTCAGATAGGATTAAAGAAAGGAATAATATTTAAGTGATCTGATTTCTTCATTACAGTAGAGTATCTACACAGTATTCTGTCAATCCTGACAAATGTCACCCTGCATTATAGAAGAACAAAGCAGCAAAGAAAGTTAAAATTTTTTTCATGTAATTTCTTAAGTGTTTCTACTAAAAGAAAATGCCTGTCAGTCAGGTACAGTGGCTCACACCTGTAATCCCAGAACTCTGGGAGGCCAAGGCAAGAGGATCGTTTGAGGCCAGGATTCAGGACCAGCCTGGGCAGTATAGTGAGACTGCCTCTACAAAATAAGTAAATAAATGAGAAAAAAAAAAAGAGAGAGAGAAGTATGTCTGTCTGCAAGTAATCTCAATTTCTTCATTTTGGTTGCAGTGTTTCTAGCAGAGATGATGTACAGACTTTCTATTCCCAAGTAATAGTTATATTTGTTTTTTCTCTTTGGAAAATTTTGCCCCAAATAAATGGCATGTACTTTTTCATTACTGAAAATCTGTAAACTCAAGCACAAAACTGAACTTACTTTGGCAATTATATGAATGAGTGAATCAGAACAACACTGAAGCCATCCTGAGAGAACACCCTTTTATATAAGATTCTGGTGCTTTCTTGAAATAGGCAGGCGATTGTGTTAAGACCTAAGGTAATGAAGTGAAGTCCTCCATCTAAATCAATTTTACAAATCCATAAAGAAACTATGGCAAAAGCCATTCATGCACTTCTCTAGCAAGAGCAAAAATTTAAAATGTAACAACACTGCCTTCCAAGTCCTCTAATCCCAGTAGATCAGTTCTAACCTATTATTCATTTCAGTCGAAAGTTTACTTATTCTCATTCATGGAAATGCTGAAGTAAGAGTCAAAGAATGAAAGCACTGGAATCTTTACCCTTGGAAGATTTTTCCTTTTCCTGTTTGCAACTTCTCCAGCTCGGAAAAGCTTCCATTCAGTTAAAGTGACCGGCAAAGTAGTATCTTTTGTGAGCTTTGACCGCAGATAAGCTTGTGAGTTCTTTACTTCCATAGTCTTCCGGTGAAAAAACTGAGGTTTGGGAGGGAGCTAAAACAGAAGAAGATGTACTGGTGAGATCACCGAGTTTTGTTGCTGTTGTTTGTTTGTTTGAGATGGGGTCTCGTTTGCCGCCCAGGCTGGAATGCAAGTGGCATAATCACAGCTCACTGCAGATCCCCCCAGCTCAGCCCCTTGAGCAGGTGGAACTACAGGCGTGTGTCACCACATCCGGCTAATTTATATATATGTTTTTTGTAGAGACGGGGTTTTACCAGGTTGCCCAGGCTGGTCTCCAATTCCTGGGCTCAAGCAATCCTCCCACGTCAGCTTCCCAAAGTTCTGGGATTACAGGTGTGAGCCACCGTACCTGGCCAGTGTCATCTAGTTAATGACTGTGTTCTCATACAAAGTCAAAGCTATCCCAGAAACAGATTTATCCTATCTTTCATTTAAAATCAGTTCAAATGAAGATAACATAGTTTATTTCTCACCATTTGTAAAGAAGTTTCTCAGGTTTCTAATCCAAAGTTCCACTACAAGGTGATCAGATTCCCGGAAAACAATGGCTCACAGTTTTCATGAACTCAAGGGAACCTTTGCTTCTAGGCATCTCACATGCTTTCAGGGACTAGGCGGGTAATTTAATGGCCATAGGTTGATGTAGACTAATAGGGAGAGGTGGGAGCTGTAGTGAACTGAAAAGTTCATGACTGTCTAAAGTCATATATATTCAATTATTTTCGATGTGTTAAAACAACAATGACAACAGCAAAGAAGCAGCAGCTGGATGCTGCCCCAAAAAACAAAACCAAACCAAAAAAGCCACCAGCAACATTAAAACGTACATTTCAATGCCTCTGAGTTCTGGCCCCAGTTAAATCACCTTAATCTTTTTGTAGATACCATGAATAAGATTCTAATGTTTTCTTTAATTAATTATCTGGTTATACCTTGGGTGCTTTGAAAGCACTTTTAGCAGGCGGCAGCCTCCATGCTGAAGGGGATCTCCACACAGGTAAAGGCTGCACTGGAATATCTTCATATGGATTTTCTTTGGTGGGATCTTAAAAAATAATTTTTTGAAAAAATGTTTACATGACATAATTAAATGCGAAGATAACCACAGCTAACAAAAGACAGAGAAAACTACGTTCGGCTTCCTTATTCTACATTGCTGTAGGAATGTGGGTCTCCAGAGCAACAGCATTTTAAGCTTATAAAACCATTTATGTGTCAGAGAGAGCTCAAAGAATTCTCAAAATATTATACTACAAACATATATTTATGAGCTGAGCTGTCTATCACATTAGTTGTAAAATTCATCAGAGAATAAAATAATTTATACACCAAAGGTTTCCACGCTAAAAAGAAAAGCCTAGAGCAATGTATGCTTCATTGCAGAAGAAAATACCATCCTACAATTAAGGGCTTCGCCAAATACATAACCATTAAATTTAATTGCAAAGTTGTCAACACTTACATATGATGTCTTCATAGATATTGTCCTCAGACTGTGTGTAATAAAGTGCTGACCCAGAATTTCTTCCAAGTTCTTCACGAATCGTCTGTGAGTTCCGATTTCGAAAGTGCTGAATATCCTCAAATTCAAAGGATTTCCTTAAGAAAGGAGATATATTTTAAGGTTATATCTTTCAAAATGCTAATCTTTATTTTTTTAAAAAATTTTATTTATTATTTATTTGATTATTTGCTTTTTATTTTATTTATTTATTTTTGAAACTGAGTCTCACTCCATCAGCAGGCTGGAGTGCAGTGGCACGATCTCGGCTGACTGCAACCTCTGCCTCCCAGGTTCAAGCAATTCTCCTTCCTCAACCTCCCAAGTAGCTGGGGCTACAGGTGTGCGCCACCACACCCAGCTAAGTTTTGTACTTAGTAGAGACAGGGTTTCACCATGTTGACCAGGACGGTCTCGATCTTGACCTCGGGATCTGCCTGCCTCAGTCTTCCAAAGTGTTGGGATTATAGGTGTGAGCCACTGCACCTATAATCTGCACCTGGCCTGTTTTATTATTATTAGTTTTTGATATGGAATCTTAGTCTGTCGCCCAGGCTAGAAGGCAGTGGCACAATTTTGGCTCATTGAAACCTGTGCCTCCCAGGTTCAAGTGATTCTCAAGTCTCAACCTCCCAAGTAGTTGGGATTATAGGCGCATGCCACCATGCCCGGTTAATTTTTTTATTTTTAGTAGAGACGAGGTTTCACCATGTTAGCCAGGGTGGTCTTGAACTCCTGATCTCAGGTGATCTGCCTGCCTTGGCCTCCCAAAGTGCTAGGATTATAGAAAACTCTAATCTTCTTTAAGTTGGTATGGGAGACAGAAATAAATAAGTACAGAACTTGTGTGCAAAATTACAAAGGTGTTTTATCAGAGATCTAAGAATAACGAAGTAGGCTGATGCCTTATATACACCATGAGAAAACTGGATGCTTGTAGCCAATCAGATTCATATTCTTCATTGGGTTCCTTTATTAAGTTCACTCTGTAAGGAAAAGTGGGGCTGAGGCCAGGATGCCCTAAATGAAGTGGAAGAATGTAACTGCTTCCTTATAGATTTTCCTGAATTAAGTTTCGATTTAATTTAATTTTAGAGGCAGGGTCTAATTCTGTTGCCCAGGCTGGAGTGCAGTGAAGTGATCACCGCTCACTGTAGCCTTGATCTCCTGGACTCAAGTGATACTCCAAGTAGATAGTATGAACAGGCGCACATCACCACACCTGGCTAACTTTTTTTTTTTTCTTTTTAGAGACAGGGTCTCACTATGTTTCCCTGTCTGATGTTTGGCTGGCATTGAACTCCTGCCCCGGCCTCCAAAAGTGCTGGGATTGAGCTACTACACCCAGCTCCTACAGATTTCTTTTTTTAATTGAGTCTGAGTCTTGCTCTGTCACCCAGGCTGGAGTGCAGTGGCACAATCTCAGCTCACTGCAAGCTCAGCCTCCCTGATTCAAACAATTCTTCAGCCTCAGCCTGCTGAGTAGCTGAAACTATAGGCACACACCACCATGCCCGGCTAATTTTTATTTTTAGTAGAGATGGGGTTTCACCATGTTGGCCAGGCTGGTCTTGAACTCCTGACCTCAAGTGAACTGCCAGCCTCAGCCTCCCAAAGTGCTGGGATTACAAGAGTGAGCTACCACACAGGTGCTGGCCCAGATTCTTAAAGATATATTAATAAAATGGAAGGTGTTCTGATACTCTTATGTCAATAGATTATCTTAGACATTACTACATTTCTACTTTTTTCTCTTCTTATTTTTCTTCCACATTAATCAACACCTGTATGTTCAAATCAGGGCTATCACCTAAACTGGGAAATGGAAACTGGTTTGAAAAGGAAAAAGCAGCTCAATAATCCCATAAGGAAAATACCTACAAATCATTATCTGTAGGATAAAAACATACCTTTTAGATCTTCCTCTGATTTTTCCGCCATATTTCTTTGGTTCAGATTCCTGAGAAGAGGCCAAAGAAGATTGTGCACAGGAATTATTTTCACAGTATTTTTTGTCACAGTTTCTTTCTTTATGTGGCGTAACACCAGATTCGGATAAATATCTGAATGTCCTACGAGGTTTTGGCAAAGGATTTATAGAAGGTCCACATTCTTGCCCCTCAGGTTCAGAGTAAATATTTTCTAAGCTCTTGGTTATTCCATATGAACTATCCAGAACTCTGAAGTTCAGTTCTTTTTCTGAAGAGTCACAATGTTCTAAAGCCAAATTTAAGAGTTTATCTGGGGGAAGTGCTTCTATTTTCTTCCACAGTATTTGTGAGGTATAGAAGTTTCCTGGAGGTAATGAAGTCTCTGAATCCAAGACATCTTCTTTGGAGCTTTCGATTGCTTTGACCCGAGAACAGACACAGTTGGATTTGGATTCATTTGGAGAGAAGCGTGCATCATCATATTCATATCTCTTACTATCGTTACCACTTTGATCGTGGCTTTTGGCATCTTCATTTATACCTAGACCCACATTCTCACAGCTAGTTACATCCAAGTTTTTGCTCTTTTTCTCAGCAACAAGATTTTTCTTAGGAAGGATCTCATGGTGACAGTTATATCTCACTCCAAAGTCCTTTGGATACCACTTTTCTGGATTAGATATACCATTAGCCCTTCCTTCCCATTGAGAAATTTTTTGTTTGATGTTTTTGCAGTGGCTTCTTGACAGTGTCTGAACAGCAGTACGAGAGAAACCAACATCCATGTTCCCAACTGGTGAATGACAAGTGATGAATCTTAACTGTGAAATACTGTATTCTTTATCCTGTCAGAATCCAAATGATTCCAGTGTTTTCCCTTCATGTTTAACTTGTAAATCTCTTTTTAAAAAGAACAATTTCGATCTGTGATCCTTGTTGAAAATGGCTACAATCTTATCTTGAATAATCCTATTAAAATGACACAAAAATATGTTAACACACTTTATAATTTCCTAACTTAAAACTCCACTAAAACATTGCCCACCTACCCTTACATAATTCATATACACTGCATACGTAAAAATATGCCTGTCGTCTATCAAGCAATTCAACTACATAAAGGGACTCCTAAGATGGTGAGATAATACTACCAAAATATTATTTGTGATATTTTTTCAAATTGTTAGCTTTAACGTTCTGCCATATTTGATTTCCTAAAGTTAGGTAGAATGAGGTTTTATAAGAGATTATACATAGTACTATACAATATTATTTTGTAATAATTCTTTTTTTTGAGAGGGTCTCGATTTGTCACTCAGGCTGGCATGCAGTGGTGGCAATCTTGGCTCACTGCAGCCTCTGTCAACCACGTTCAAGTGATTCTTCCACCTCAGCCTCCTGAGTAGCTGTGACTACAGGTACATGCCACCACACCCGGCTAAGTTTTTGTATTTTTGGTAGAGACTGAGTTTCTCCATGTTGACCAGGCTGGTCTTGAACTTGCTGAGTTCAAGCAATCCACCCCTTTGGCCTCCCAAAGTGTTGGGATTACAGGCATGAGCCACCACACCTGGCCATAAATTAATTCTTTATGAAACCTCTTAATGAAAAAAGGAGTAATGCAATATTGTAAGGAACATATATATATATATACACACACATATACATAGAATTAAATCCCCCGAAATTTATATGTCTACATCAAGAGCCAGTGAGCGTGGAAACACATTGATAGCCAACTTCCTCCTCTGTCCCATGTTGACTGATAATATCAATTCATCACATAGCCTATTTCAACTTTACTATTAGCAACACAGGGTCCCATACACACTAAAGACAACTCAAGGTTCCCATTCACCATCAGTTGCTTTAAAATGTAATAACCTATTTTGTCACTGATGACTGGACTTCCCACATCTCTGCTACCACACCCTTGACCCAAATCAACACAAATACAGCCACTGTCATATTTCTTCCTTCACACGGAGGCATTACTCAGGCCCATCAACTGTTTCCTCATATGTGAAAATTCAGCAGAAAATTTTTCCTACTAACTGAGTAAAGATCTGATCTCAAGTTCTACTGTATACTTGTTATAAATAGCAACTGATTCAAAACTTCCTGAGGCAGGGATCATCCTTCCTCGAGCTTTGTCTGTGTGGCGGTGATTAACAGGCAGGAAAATATCCAAGCCCCGCTCTGTCAGTACAGCTGACCAAAACTTATACATGCACAAAGCACACACAAATGTTATTCTTGGCAGAGCAACTGCTAAGCCTTCCACCAACTTTCATTTAAACCATTCCTACCTACAAATTTGTGGGGAAACCAGCTTTGCCAGCAAACAAACTTTGGTGACAGTCTGATGTAAAAAAAAAAAATAATAATCCAAAAACTTTCAAGAAATTAAGCTCCTGTGGATAAAAAAAAATACCCAAAGCCAAAAATATCAAAACTGTTGCACAGAACTCTTGATAAAAGATACTAATGCGTGCAATTTAAAGATCTAATCTGCTACTATTGAATATTAAAACTGAAAATTCTTTTCTTACTTCTGATATTTATAGGAAATTCCTGGGATTTTAGGGTGTCCTTGAGACTCGGGTTTTCTTCACTATAGACAAGACAGGACTTTTTTCTCTGGCTCCTGGCACGTTCCTAGAGGTTTCTGGTGATCCTTGTTGACCCATTCTTTAATCTTCCCTGGTTAATGTGTTTTAAGTGTGAATGGCTCAAATTGAGGAAAAAAAGATGAAAACTGTCAGGGTTAAAAAAAATTTTAACTTGAAAATTACTGGCAACATGGCTGGGTGTGGTTGCTCATACTTGTTAACTCAGGACTTTGGGATGTTGAGGCAGGAGCCTCACTGGAGGCCAGGAGTTTGATAGCAGCCTAGGCAATATGGTCAGATTTCAGCTCTACAAAATAATAAATAAATAAAATTAGCTGTGCAAGGTGGCCTGTACCTGTAGTCCCAGCTACAGGTTGGGAGGCTGAGGCAGAAGGACTGCTTAAGCCCAGATGTTGGAGGCTGCAATGAGTGATGATCACAGCATTGCAGTCTAACCTGGGTGACGACGGAGTGAAACCCCAACTCAAAAAAGAAAAAAAGGTAAAAGGCAAATGACTGGCAACAAATGGCTAAATCTATGGAATAGACATACAAATATAAATCATGTGTACTGATGGTGTTTCAGTTGAACAGAGCAGCACAGCAGCGTACACGACTAAAAAATTATTTACTTTCTCCTAAATGTATGCTTTAATACACTATAGCTTTCAAAAAATAAACTATTTCAAAGATAAAAACACTTCAATGAATTTTAACTAGATCTATGACTATACTGATAATACAGAAAATCTGTCTTAGAGCTGATTTCACAGTTTCAATTTTTGCCACATTAACTTACACTCTTTATAATGTGGCTTGCCTGTTCTTACATACAGGTTGTCATTTTTGTCCCATATAAAAATAAGAATTGCTCACCTCAATTGTTTGATCACACAAACCTCACATCTGTCCCTTTAACCTAACTATATTCTGAGCCACCTCGCTCCTCAGTGCCTCCTCTCCCATGGCTCTTCTAGCCTGCGAGATCTTATCCATCCCATTCCTCATCTTCCCAGTTTCTTGCCTTAAGCTCCACTACTGGTAGACATCCTAACTCCTAAGTGCTGGCCCAATTTTCAAATCCTAGGTCTCTCCCAAGATTCATCTTTTGAAAACTTCCTAAACCCAACTTATTTGCATACTTGTCCTAGAAATTGCTTTCTTAAGTTTGCTTTAACAGTTCTCACAGAAACAGAGGCTGAAAAAATCGAACAGTTTCAACAATTTAAAAAATCACTGTCTGGGCGTGGTGGTACACACCTGCAATCCCAGCACTTTGGGCGGCCAAAGTGGGTGGATCACCTGAGGTCAAGAGTTCACGACTAGCCTGACTAACATGGTGAAACCCTGTCTCTATTAAATACAAAAAAAATTAGCCGGTGTGGTGGCACATGCCTGTAATCCGAGCTACTTGGGAGGCTAAGAAAAGATAATCCCTTGAACCCAGGAGGCAGAGGTTGCAGTGAGCTGAGATCGCGTCATTGTACTCCAGTCTGGGCAACAAGAGTGAAACTCCATCTCAAAAAAAAAAATTTTTTTTTGTTTTTTCTTTTAATGACACAAAATGAGTCAGAGACTTTTCCAGCTATTAAAAACTACTGAAGTCAGGCAGGACTCACAAAAAGAGAAGGTAAAGCAGACATAACCGCCATGGACAATCTCAACTAAAGAAACAGCAGCAGTAATTCAGTTCCTCATGTGAACAATAGAAGTATAAACATAAAAACTCAAGCATGAGTAGTTTTTTTCTTTTTTGAGATGAAGTTTCGCTCTTGTTGCCCAAGCTGGAGGGCAGTGGCAAAACCTCAGCTCACTGCAACCTCTGCCTCCCAGGTTTCAGCGATTCTCCTGCCTCAGCCTCCTGAGTAGCTGGGATTACAGGCACCTGCCACCATGCCCAGCTAACTTTTAATATTTTTAGTAGAGACTGGGTTTCACCATGTTGGCCAGCCTAGTCTCGAACTCCCGACTTTGGGTGATGCTCCCGCCTCAGCCTCCTAATGTGCTGGCATTATAGGCGAGAGCCACCGTAACCGGCCAAGCATGATTTTTTAGAAGCATAATCAAACAGCATACTTGGAGTAACTCTTAATCATGTCCCTTTGTTTTTATCGTTATTGCTTTTCTGTGTATTTATTTTCATCCAAGAAATATATCAACTGTAGTTTATCAGCTTAAAATATAATTTATAACATAACCTATTATATATAGAATTCTGTGTTTTTAACATATTAAGAGAAACCAATCTGAATTCACTCCAGTAAATTACATTCTCTTTGGGAAAGAGAATACTGATGCTCTATTTTTCTTTTCATATGCAAGCCTACCTGAATGAGTGATGTTCTATTTTCCTAATTCAAGTCTTGGATAGGGCAAGTTTCTCACTCCAAATCTTTTAAAATATTTTACTTGATTATATATAAGTATCTGGTAAAATAACTTGGAAGAATTTGAAACATTCTAAAAGCTGATTTGCAAATTGATGAATGGATACACTTTAAAATGGTTAATTTTGTGTTATGTGAATTTTACCTCAATTAAAAAGAAAACTGATGAAAGGAAACTTCACTTCTGGCCGTAATAGAGTAGCTGAATTAGGCTTGCTTTTCCCACACCAATAACTAGAAGACTGAAAAATTGATAAAATATAGATACATAATATATGTATAAAATATATAAAATAAGTGCTTTCAGATACTGGATAACAGCTCAGGACTGTGATCTCTGAAAGAAAACTTGAGAAAAACGAGGCAGGTCCTATGACGGCCTAGCTTTCTCCCTGGAGACTCCAGAAAGTAGGGTCAGGAGGGGGAACCCAAACAGACAAGGCAACCTTGCTGAGCTGAGGATAACGAGGTTGGAATATGGAGAGGCAAATAGAATTTTGGGGGCACAGTATCAGAAAAGAGAGCAACAAAGAGAAAAAATTCCAGAAATCTACATGGAGTCCCCTTGAATCTTTGGCTGAATACTAAGCTGCTAATGCGTAGGGTAATACCACGTGAGGCTGGACAACAGACGACTTGTGGGGAAGGAAAAACTGTGGGACATTTTTAAGCTAACCCAGGGTTCACCCAGCTCTGGGAAACAAAGTCCAACAACAGCGGAGCACCCCCACTGAATACCCAGGTAATTTAGTAGAGAAACAAGAGGTCGTGGCTTACCAGTAGGATGAAATTAACCCCAGCGTAAAGGCTACCTTAGAGCCACCCTAACAAGGATTAAGTTGATTCATATGAAATTCAAGTGCCCACGAAAACAAAATTCAACAATTGTTACATGAAGACAACTAAATCCAGACACTCAGCAATGTAACATGTAAAATGTCTATAATCTAGGCCAGGTGTGGGGGCGCATGCCTGTGATCCCAGCACTTTGGGAGGCCAAGGTGGGTAAATCTTGAACTCCTGAAGTCAGGAGTTCAAGACCAGTCTGGCCAACACGGTGAAACCCTATCTCTACAAAAATACAACAATTAGCCAAGCCTGGTGGAACATGCCTATAATCCAGCTACTTGGGAGGCTGAGGTAGAATTGCTTGTACTCAGGAGGTGAAGGTGGCCAGGGCTGGTCTCAGATTCCTGGGCTCAGGCAATCCTCCTACCTGGGCCCCTGCAAAGTGCTGGGATTACAGGCATGAGCCACTGCACCAAGCTCCATTTCATTTTTAAGCCAATGTCTTAAGTGAGCAGGTTTTAATTTTAATGAAGTCCAGTATATCAATTCTTTCTCTTTATGCTTAATGTGTTTTCTGTTCTAAAACATCTTTTTCTTCCTCAAAGTCATGAAGTTTTTTTCTTCTAGAAAGTTTGTGGTTTTAGCTCTTAGTAGTTAGGTTAAAAACTTAAATTTTGTAAATGTTATGAGTAAAGGTTGAGGTTCATTTTTTTCCAGATAGATACCTATTTGTTTCAATGCCATTTACTGAGAAGGTTATTCTTCCCCCAGCTTTGTGGATATCAGTTGACTATATAAATGTGGGGCCATTTCTGGACTCTGGTCTGCTGCTGATCCTTTCGTCTATCCTGTCAATTAATATACATTGTTGTGATTACTGCAGTTTTATTAGTCTTAAAATCAGGTAGTATATGCCCACCAGCTTTATTCTTCTTTTTGAAAATTATTTAGGCTATTCTAGATTCTTTGCCTTTCCTTATAAAATTGAAAATAGACTTTTCAATTTTTATAGCAATGCCTGCTATGATTCTGATTGGGATTGTGTTGAATCTATAGATCAATTTAGAGATAATTTTTTATTGTAACAAAATTGAATATTCCTAGTCAGGCCCAGTGGCTCACGCCTGTAATCCTAGCACTTTGGGAGGCCAAGGGAGGCATATCACTTGAGGCTAGGAGTTCAATGGGCAACATGGTGAAACCTCATTTTAGTCTGTTTTAAAAATATAAAAATTAGCCGGGTATGGCGGCACACACCTGCAGGCTTGGAGGACTGAAGCACAAGAATTACTTGAACCCGGAGGTTGAGGCTGCATTGAGCTGAAATTGCACCACTGCACTCCACCCTGGGCAACAGAGCAACACCCTGTCTCAAAAAAAAAAAAAAAAAAAGGAATATCCCAGTACATTAATGTCTAATATCTTTCTATGTAGTTATTTTTTATTTTTTTCTCTGCATTAGCTTGTGATTTTCAGTGTACAAATCTTGGGTCACTAAGTATTTCTTTTTCTTTTCTTTCTTGAATCCCTTGAACACCTCCCAGGTTCAAGGGATTCTCGTGCCTCAGCCTCCTGAGTAGCTAGGACTACAGGCATGCACCACCACGCCCAGCTAAGTTTTTTTCTACGTTTTTTTTTTTTTTAAATAAAGATGGGATTTCACCATGTTGCCCAGGCTGGTCTCAAACTCCTGACCTCAAGTGATCTGCCTGCCTGTACCTCCCAAAGTGCTGGGATTACAGGCATGAGCCACCATGCCCGGCCAATATTTCATGCTTTTACGCTGTTGTACATGTTATTTTAAATTTCATTTTCCAGTTGTTTATTCTTAGTGTGTAGAAGCACAATTAATTCTTGTACACTGACCGTGTATTGTGACCTTGCTAAATTATCTTATGAATTCTCTTATCTTGTAATACAGATTTCTTAGGAATTTCTACATTTACAATCATGTTGTTTGCAGAAAAAAAGAACAGCTTTACTTCTTTTACAGTCTCTGTGCATTTTACATCGTTTTTCTTGCTTTATTCATTATGTTTCTGTTGTAGTTGGTGTTTGAGACAGGGTTTCATTCTGCCACCCAGGCTGGAGTGGCAAGATCTGCTCACTGCAGCCTCAATCTCCCAGACTTAAGCAGTCCTCCCCAATTCCCACCTTAGTCTCCCGAGAAGCTGAAACTACAGGCACGCACCACCATGCCTGGCTAATTTTTGTATTTTGTGTAGAGGCTGGATTCACCATTTGCCCATGCTGGTCTCAAACTCCTGAGCCTCCCAGAGTGTTAGGATTACAGGCATGAGCCACCGCACCTGGCCTTTGTCTTCTTTTACAATGTTGAATAAATGTGGTAAGAGGAGACATCCTTGCCTTTTTCCCATTCTGAAGGAAAACCGATTTAGTCTTTCATCACTTATTATACTATCTGCAGGGGGTTTGTTATTTATAGATACTTTATCAGATTGTGGAAATTCTCTTCTATTTCTGATTTGCTGAAAGTGTAAATTTTTTTCAAATGCTTTTTCTGCATTTATTAAGATAATCACATAGTTTTCTTTATCCCATAAATATGGTGACTTTTAATGTTAAAGGAACCTTGCATTCTGGTGTAAATCCCACTTAGTCATCATATAGTATCCTTTTTGGATATTTGTTGTAGCTGTTGTTTGAGACAGGGTTTCATTCTGCCACCCAGGCTGGAGTGGCAAGATCTGCTCACTGCAGCCTCAATCTCCCAGACTTAAGCAGTCCTTTTGGATATGTATATAATACCAGTTTCAGATTCAGTGCCAGGATAACTGTTTATCTGAAGAAAATAGTGCCAAAAGGATTCCAACTACTCAGCTACCAAAAGGAACATAGCCAAAAGGAAACAGAAGCATTATTGATATCATAAGGATGGCTTAGTTCAGAAAAGAGATAAGGCTAAAATTTATATTTCTGGGAAAGATGACCCCTTCAATAAAAGTACTATTGATTGAAAAAAAAAAGTAACATAGCATATAGACAGAGGAAAAGAACTAATATTTATTTTATGCCTACAATGTGCAAAGTACTTGAACAAGCATTACAATCCTCCTCTCAACCATATAGATATTAATCTCTCCACACCATATTTTGCATGTGAAAAATGAAGATAAACTACTTTTCCAATAGTCCAAAGTCCCAACAGCTGGTGGAGCTGGACTCAGACCTGAATATGAGTACTCCATTTGTTTTCCACTCAATAGGCTCTACTGTTCGCTAAACCAAGAGCACTGGACTTGAAACCAGAAAACATGGAGTTTAGTCCTAACCCTGAAATTTATTAGCTGTGTAACCTTAGGAAAGTCACTTTGCCTTTCTTGGTTTCCATTTTCTCATCTGTAAATTATGATTAATCACTGCATTCTTGTACTTCCTTTGGTATTTCTTGCAATAGAGATTTGCTTGTAACACATTTTCTCCATTCACAATCTAAAATAGTTATTTCACCTTCAGTTTTGGAGAATAATTTTGCCAAAGATAGAATTCTAAGTTGACAATATTTTCTTTTAACTAGTTTAAGGTTGTCATTCTTTTGACTTAGTTACTGTTTCTAATAAGAAGTTGGTAACCATTCTTATATTAGTGCCCCTGTACATGATATGAATTGTTTTCTCTGTTTTTAAGAGTTTTTTTTAGTATTTGCTTTTCAGCAATTTAACTATAATAAGCCTAAGTGTGGTTTTCTTTATATTTATCCTATTTGAGGTTTGCAGAGCTTCTCGAATCTTGGGTTGACATTTGCCATCAAATCCAATTTTGTTTTCCTGCCCCATTCTCTCTCCTTGCCTTCTAGAACTCCAGTTAACACACTGTTAGACCACTTATTATTGCTCCATAGGTATTCCTGCTCTGTGTACCTTTTAGCTTTTTAATCTCCTCTGCTTGAGTTTGGATAAATGAACAGACTACCTGTCTTCAAGTTCACTAATCTTTTCTTCTACAGAGCAAAGTCATTTCTAACCCCATCTAGGAATTTTTATTTCAGCTATTGTATTTATCAGCTGTTATTTTCTGTTTGGTTCTTTTTTTCTTCACATTCCCATTTGTATTTTGAAATACTCCATCTTTTCATCCATTATATTATTTTTTCTGCATATTATTTAACATATTTATAATACTCTTAAACTCCTTGTTGGTTAATTCTAACAGCTAGGTCACTGTCAAGTTTTCTTGTATTAACTATATTTTTTCTTAATTATGATTCACATTTTTTTGTATCTTTTAGTGTCTTATAATTTTAAATTATATTCTTGGCACTATCTATAAAAGAACAGTAGAGGATAAGGTGTACTTTTTCTTTGTCTTCCTTATTTCTAAGACTATAAGCCTTTCCTCTGGCGATTAATGTCTGGCAATTGAATTGAGAGGATGATCATTCAGGTTCCTCCTATAGTCATTTGACCTGAGGCTGAGTGCAGGTTTTATTACATGGAATTAACCTGGAATCAGTCAAACCTCTAAACTCCCAAGCCACTGCTTTTTTTTTTTTTTTGAGAAGAGCCCAGTCTGTCACCCAGGCTGAAATGCAGTGGTGCAATGTCACCTCACTGCAACCTCTGCCTCCTGCACTCAAGCCATCCTCCCACTTTAGCTTCCCAAGTAGCTGGGAATACAGGCATGCGCCAGCGTGTGTGTGTGTCTGTGTGTGTGTGCACGTGTGCAGATGGGGTTTCACCATGTTGCCCAGGCTGATATTGAACTCCTGGGCTTAAGCAACCTGAAGTGTTGGGATTACAGGCATGAACCAGCTGGCCACCACTGCCTGTTTAATCCTATCAACACTTAAGCTGGAAAGAGTGTGGCTGCAGTTTCACATAGTTTAGGTTCACCTCTGTAATCAACTCTGGCAAGGCATTACTGCACAATATGTGGGACTGCACAATTTCTTTGTATCTCTCCTGTCCTCCTTCAGTGCTGCTTTTCTAGCAAAAGTTTGGAGAAAGGGGACATAGCAGACAATTCCTGGGCTAAGTGGTTTGTTTTTCCATTTGAGATTCTTCCAGATTCCAATCTACATTCCAATTTCAACAGTTTACACCATTAACTAAGGCTTGTCTGATTTTCCCTTGGCTGTATAAAGTCATATCATCTGTATCAGAGCTACTTAAATCCAGATCATGCGCTTGTCCCAGGTGTAAACGTTCCTGAGGCTCTCTGCTTATTTATGAGGGGCTGTTTTTACCTTGGAATTCAGTTTATCAAAGTTTATTTGTATCCACTGCTAGTCACTAGCCCCAGTGAAATATGATTTTTCTTTTATCTAGGATGTTCTTGTTAATATCAGAGCAAAGGTCTTTTTAAGTCCTTCTATATCCTAAATGGAAGTCTTAAAATAATCAATGAAACAAAACAGTGTAGAATATAATACGCCAGAGTACATTGCATGCAAGTATTGTTTCAGAAATGTTTGTTTCAGGGGTGTGTATGTGTGCGTGTCTGTGTGACCAATCACAAATTTATTATGGTGAGGTATGGTCAAAAAGTTGCGGAAAGTGTCTGTTCTAGAGACATTAAGGACCACTTCAGTGCTAAGCAAGGAGTTCAGAGAAAAGATGTGGAGAAACCGATCTTCAAAGAAAATGGTCTATAGCTAGATCAACTTAATGCACTTAACTGTTCAGAAACCCGAAGGCTTTTATGTATCAACACGAAGTCATTCTCTGGAAAAATATACAAAAACACAAAATTTTTTACGTTTTATCACAGTTTAACACAAAACAACACAATTTTAATACATGCTAAACACATGTTAAAGAGTAAAACACATGCAGATATTTTAATAACAGCCTTCAATTTTTTATTAAAGCTATTTAATAGTTTTAGCACCTGTGTACTGTATCTCAAGTTGTTGCTTGCTGATGGCTAGTGTTAGGTAGAGAATGCACACAAATTCTGAATAGAGAATATGTTCCTTTTATGTTTGGCTTCCTTAAAAAAATCTTTTTAAAATCTCTTTTTTAAGGCCAGTGCGGTGGCTCACACCTGTAATCCCAGCACTTTGGGAGGCCGAGGTGGGTGGATAATGAGGTCAGGAGTTCAAGACCAGCCTGGCCAAGATGTTGAAACCCCGTCTCTACTAAAAATACAAAAATTAGCTGGGCGCAGTGGCACATACCTGTAATCCCAGCTATTCAGGAGGCTGAGGCAAGCGAATTGCTTGAACCTGGGAGGCGGAGGTTGCAGTGAGCCAAGATCGCGCCATTGCACTCCAGCCTGGGTGACAGAGTGAGACTCCGTCTCAAAAAAAAAAAAAATCTCTTTTTTAGAGAGCAGGAAAGAGATAAGAAGACTCTCTGAATGTAGGAAATCCATTCCTAGGTGAACAGATTAAATCACTTTGGCTGGGCCTGGTGGCTCACACCTGTAATCCCAGCAGGCTGAGGTGGGAGAACTGCTTGTGCCAGGAGATCAGCCCAGGCAACACAGTGAGACTCTTCTCAAAAAAATAAAAAAGAGAAAAGAAAAAGAAAAAATCACTTTGACCTCAGCAATTAATGAGGCAACATTAACATAATGGCAAAACAAATATATAGCTGATACAGTTTGGGTATTTGTCCCCTCCAAATCTCATGTTGAAATCCGATCTCCAATGTTGAAAGTAGGGATGAGTGGGAGGTGTTTGGGTCACAGGGATGGATCCCTCAGGAATGACTAAATGCCCTCCCTAACGTAACAAATGAGTTCTTGATCTATTAGTTAATGCAAGAGCTGGTTATCTGAAAGAGGCTGGCACCTCCTCTCATCTCTCCTGCTCCCTCTCTTGCCATGTGACACACCTGTTCCCCCTTCACTTTGCAGCAGGATTAGAAGCTTCCTGAGGCCTTACCAGAAGCAGATGATAGTGCCATGCTTCTTGTCCAGTCTGAAGAACCATAAGCCAAATAAACCTCTTTTCTTTGTAAATTACCCAGCCTCAGGTATTCCTTTATAGCAACGCAAAATGGACTAATACAATAGCCAACAAATATTTATGAAACAATTGGGAAAAGCCAACTGTGCAGTTTTAAACCTTTTTAAAAATGTCACAAATACACAAAACTTGTGTTTTTATAATGCATACAAAAATATGATCATAATTTTGCCACTAAACTGGTGTAAATGAGATATATATATATATATATATATTTTTTTTTTTTAATTAATTAATTTTTTTTTTTTTAGATGGAGTCTTGCTCTGTCACCCAGGCTGGAGTGCAGTGGCACAATCTCGGCTCACTGCAACCTCCACCTCCTGGGTTCAAGTGATTCTCCTATCTCAGCCTCCCAAATAGCTGGGATTACAGGCATATGCCCATGCCTGGCTAATTTTTATATTTTTGGTAGAGACAGGGTTTCACCATGTTGGCCAGGCTGGCCTCGAACTCCTGCCCTCAAGTGATCCGCCTGCCTTGGCCTCTCAAAGTGCAGGATATTTTTGTTAATTTTTGCTCACAGGTGTGAGCCACCACACCCGGCCAATAAAATTAAACAGGTAAATATTTCATGGTGTGCAAGAGATAAGATAAAGTCTATACTCCTTAATAGGACATATAAGATCTTTCACCCTCTGATTCAAGCTTTGACTCTTGCCACTTGCCTTACTCACCAGCTACATATATTCCAATAAGACCAAATCATCTGCAACTATTAGCAATCCAAAGTCAGAATGCTCCAGTTACAGAGTTCAAATACCACCAGATTTGGTTCTTGGTTGTGTATTATTAGTCAAATTACTTAACCCTTCTAAGTTGTTTCCTTACCTGTAGAATGATCACAATATTACGTATACTTACTGAGCACTTAAGGGAGCCAGACATAGCTCTACTCACTTTATCCATATTATCTCATCTAATTCTTGTAACAACCCCAAGAGGTAGATACTACTGTTAATCTCATTTGACAGCTACTTTACATTTCTCTCTGAATACACCAGATACTTTCCAGATCGGTTGAAAGCTTTTCTGTGAAAGCTTCCTCAGCCCTTTCCCCAGAGTTAATCACTCCTTTTTATTAGACCTATTTGCATATTGCTATGCTTTTCCAATTCTGAATTTACTTTGCAGCAAATACCTGCGTATGTCTTTGCCATGACCTTAAGAATCGTAACACTCATTCTTCCTGGAGATACTCAGAAGGAGAGGAAAGTCAGGGATGAGACCGAAAGGGAGACGGCATGAACAGTGGTGAGTAAATGCTGCAATGCTGTCTCAGAAGACCTAGGTAAACCTAAATCTCAGACTGTCACTCCTGAATTTGTTATAGCAGAGGACGCTAAGGCTTGTGTCAGGAAAAAAAATGAACAACATAAATTCTGCTCAGGAAGATGGATGGGAACTTGCACTATTCACATTATTTGCTTTTCCAATTTTCTATTACATTAGCACATTTAAATGAAAGCATCAACAATTTTTTTAATAAAGCCCATAGGAATATATCTTACCTAAGATTCTTCATTAAATGTGGCTAAAAGTATTTTTAAAACAAATAGGCCAGGCGCGGTGGCTCAAGCCTGTAATCCCAGCACTTTGGGGGGCTGAGGTGGGTGGATCACGAAGTCAAGAGAGCGAGACCATCCTGGTCAACACGGTGAAACCCCATCTCTACTAAAAATACAAAAATTAGCTGGGCATGATGGTGTGTGCCTGTAATCCCAGCTACTCAGGAGGCTGAGTCAGGAGAATTGCTTGAACCCAGGAGGCGGAGGTTGCGGTGAGTCGAGATTGCGCCATCAGACTCCAGCCTGGGTAACAAGAGCAAAACCCTATCTCAAAAACAAACAAACAAACAAACAAATAATAAAGGACCAAACTAATAGAGAGAAAAAAAGTAAGTGTCACGCAGGTTTCTCCTTTCAAACCTCTTGGTGACTGTTCTTGAATAACAAATCTTCAAAGCAAGCACATACAGGATACCAGGCTTTATCTCATTCCTATCAGAGGAAACAGCCTTATAAGTAATTAAAAATGGTTCCCAAATGCAAAGAAACTTTAAAAAGCCTTGTATAGCATGCATTTTAATATTGCTCATAACACATAATATAAATTTCTCAAGCCATTATTGCACCTATTGGCAAATCAAGAAATATGTAAGATTATTTAAAAAATAAATTTAATTCTTTCACAGGTCTATCAAGTCTGTAGAGATATTTGTCATGGAAATTTTTTTCAGGTTTTTTAAAATGAAAGAATGAAAAATGACAGGTGATATAGTGCAGATTATATTCAGACTCAGAATAATGCTAACTTCATGATTGTGGTACATGGTTGGTTATCCACACTATTCATAAAACCTTCCAAATGACTACACTTCTTTTTCTTTGCTGTTCACTGATTGCAATGGGTACTACTGGAGGTTTTATTTGCCACAGCTACATGACTCCAGGTGCTAGTCCCATAACTAACCCAATGGTCATTCCCGTTAGCTCCACCTTTACAACAAATCTAAGTCCCACCACTTAGCATCTTTACTGGTAACACACTAAACCAGGCCACCATCACTTCTTCCTCTCATTTTCTATTTCTACTCAATTTTCACCTTCCCTGTTCATTCTATCTAAAATAAAGCTCCTTTCTCAAAATGATTTTCTATGTCCTCACCCTGCTACATTTTCTCCATAGAATTTATCATTTATCTGAAATTCTATTGCTTATTTGCTTGTTTACTTGTCTCCCTCATTGGAATGTTAAACGCTTATTTGTCAGTTCTATTCACTTTAAATTAAGCAAGGATTTTTAGGTGAAATAAATTAAGCTTTAAAATATTTAGTACAGCTCAATTAATTTTTAGGTGAAAATGAATATAAGTAGCATTTCTAATGCTTTTTTCACATCCTGAAGTACCATCTTGGTACACCTGGGAGATCATGAGTCCGTAATAAGGTATTCTAACTTACACATGCATTAGCTTTAAGGTTCACCATTTCACCTAGGTAAATAGAGAGTATATAGGGTGAGTGCAGTGGCTCATGCCCATAATCCCAAAACTTTGGAGGGCTGAGGTGGGAGGATCACCTGAGGTTGGGGGTTTTAGACAAGCCTGGCCAAGATGGTGAAACCCTGTTTCTACTAAAAATACAAAAATTAGCCGGACATGGTGGTGCACACCTGTAATCCCAGCTACTCAGGAGGCTGAGGCAGCAGAATTGCTTGAATCCAGAAAGCAAAGGTTGCAGTGAGCCGAGATCACACCACTATACTCCAGCATGGGTCACAGAGGGAGACTCCATCTCAAAAAAAAAAAAAAAAGAATATTCAGGGGTCTGCTAAAATAACCAGGTGGCCAAATGTTTTAAGAATATAAAATGTAAACGATCCTTTCCTTTGTTTACTCAGAAGGAAGAACTATTTCTTTTTAAATTTTTATTTTTAATTGACCAACTACAATTGTGTATGTTTATGGAATACAGTGTGTTTTTTTTTTTTTTAAGACAGAGTCTTGCTCTGTCACCCAGGCTGGGTGTCTGATCTCGGCTCACTGCAACCTCCGCCTCCTGGGTCCCATGATAATGCACTATTGTACAACCTGGTGACCATAGTCTCTAATATGCTTCTGGTTTCTCAAGCAATTTAGTTGGCTTCTAAATCACTTCTTTCTACTATTAGGTAATATTTGTGAAAGAAATGTGCCACCATGGCTGGCTAATTTTTGTATTTTTGGTAGAGATGGGGTTTTGCCATGTTGGCCAGCCTGGTCTCTAACTCTTAACCTCAAGTGATCCACCTGTCTCAGCCTCCCAAAGTGCTGAGATTAAAGGTGTGAGCCACTGCACCTGACTTGTATAGCACGTATTTTAAATAATTATTACTTATTAAGTAATAATTACTTAGTGCCAAGCACTATGCTATGTGTCTACTTTCATTACTATATATATATTTTTTTTGTCTGAGACAGAGTCTCACTGTTATCACCCAGGCTGGAGTGCAATGGCACCAACTTGGCTCACTGCAACCTCCACTTCCCAGGTTCCAGCAACTCTCCTGCCTCAGCCCCTGTGTAGCTGAGATTACAGGTGCCCACCACCACCATGCCTGACTAATTTTTGTATTTTTAGTAGAGATGGAGTTTCACCATGTTGGCCAGGCTGGTCTCAAACTCCTGACCTCAGGTGATCCACCTGCCTCAGCCTCCCAAAGTGCAGGGATTATAGGCGTTAGCCACCGTGCCCAGCTATGTTTAATTCTTACAACAACCCTAACAGATAGTTACTTTTACCTAGAATAGTAGAAAGTTTTATTACTTTGTGAACAAGGAAGTTGAAGCTGAACTGATTAATTGCCCAAACTAACACAAACCTCGTTCTTCTTTACGCCAGTGTTTGTGCACTAAACCACTACATATTATATTACCTGTTAGTTGGTAGACATAACAATAATATAAACTCATGTAACAGGATGTCAAATGCAACTTTTCCTGTGTTCTCCGAGTTTCAGCAGGGGCCTTAAAGGCCAAAACCAAAACAATAGCAGTCAAATACCCCCAGATCTAAGAAAAGTGCAACGCGTAGAAAGTGAGGTTGCCAAAAATTGGCTCTGCTGACATTAGTTCACTACAGTTCTCAAGGCCATATAAGAGATGAATTACAATTCATTAAATCATGAGGATTACAAGGGACAACAGAGAGGACTTCTTTAAAAAAACTAGGTGGTATGTTTCCCTGCCTCCTATGGGGGAAGAGTCCCTGCCTCTCGCCTACCTCAAAGCAGGGACTGAAACCTCAAGATAACCACTAAAAGTGCTTGACGCATATCCCCAGACTTAGGGAAGTACAGAGACACAGGGACTGGCATCTGACTCCCACCTGGGGGATAAAAAGAGCAGGCATGTAACTAAATTTTAAAGACAGCTTAGGTGCACAACAGTCAAATGAAAAATTTCAGCAGAAATTCTACAAAATGCCACAGTGTGGAAAACTGCAAGTAAAACTAACTTCGAGGCCGGGCGCGGTGGCTCAAGCCTGTAATCCCAGCACTTTGGGAGGCCGAGGCGGGTGGATCACGAGGTCAACAGATCGAGACCATCCTGGTCAACATGGTGAAACCCCGTCTCTACTAAAAATTACAAAAAGTTAGCTGGGCACGGTGGCGCGTGCCTGTAATCCCAGCTACTCAGGAGGCTGAGGCAGGAGAATTGCCTGAACCCAGGGGGCGGAGGTTGCGGTGAGCCGAGATCGCGCCATTGCACTCCAGCCTGGGTAACAAGAGCGAAACTCCGTCTCAAAAAAAAAAAAAACAAAAAAAAAACAAAAAAAAAACTAACTTCGATAACATTAAACTTTTAGAATTTAATTACATTATTGCAATGTTAGTAACTGTCCACATAATAAAATAAAATACATCTCTTTTTTGATAATTATCTCCCTTTTTATTTGAGACTGAGTCTCCCTCTTGTCACCCATGCTGGAGTGCAATCTTGGTTCACTGCAACCTCCACCTCCCAGGTTCATATGATTCTCCTGCCTCAGCCTCCTGTGTAGCTGGGATTACAGGCACATACCACCATGCCTGGCTAATTTCTGTATTTTTAGTAGAGACAGGGTTTCATCATGTTGGCCAGGCTGGTCTCAAACTCCTAACCTCAAGTGATCCACCCGCCTTGGCCTCCCAAAATGCTGGGATCACAGGTGTGAGGCATTGCACCTGGCTACTTTCACATAATTATTCTTTTACGAATCCCCTCCAAAGTAAAAAATAACTGTCCCAAACTAGAACCTTTTAGTTATACAAATTGCTTCAAAACAACTTTAAATGTAACCTAGTGTTTTCCTAGTGTTTTTGTTTTGTTTTGTTTTGGAGACAGAGTCTCGCTCTGTTCCCAGACGCATGGTATGATCATAGCTCACTACAGCCTTGACTTGTGGGCTCAAGTGATCCTCCTGCCTCAGCCTCCCAAGCAGCTGGGACTACAGGTGTATGCCACCACACCTGGTTGATTTTTTAATTTTTTTTTCTCTACTTAAGAGACGGGGTCTCGCTGTGCTGCCAGGGCCAGTCTTGAACTCGTGGGCTCAATCCTCCTGCCTCAGCTTCCCAAAGTGTTGGTATTAGAAGGTATGAGCCAACACGCCTGGCCAACATAACCTAGTAAGACATTGGAAAAGAAAGGCAGCAAAATCATTACTAAAGGATTCAAAGGTTGAAGAAATTTTCCGAAAGCTGAAAAGAAGCAATTAAAGAAAAAGTTTTAAAAGTCACAAAGTAATACTACTTTTTAGGAATTTTGAAAATTGAGAAAACAGGGGAAAAATACCTGTAAGTCTAAACTACCTCCGACATGGTCACTGGGACATTTTGGTATATTTCCTATCCTTTTTTTTAAAGCACATTTTTATATACTTGCAATTACTGTGCATATATAATTATATCCTGCTTTTTTCCATTGAGTTACATAAAAAGATGCAATTTTCAAGGATTTTAGACTACAAACATAACAGGCTTTCTTAAAAACATACATTCATAACAATTGTACAATGTAACTTTCTATTTCATTCTAAAGCTTAAAAACCAGAAGATGCATACCTCAAATTTTCAAATGACATTCCAAACTTATATATTATTTGCATATTTTATCTCACTTGACAGTATAAGAGCAACAAAAGTAAAACTGCAGCAATATAGTTATTAAATACATCTCATATCCCTCACAGTGCCATTTAAAACATAGTAAGGGCTGGCATGGTGGCTTACACTTGTAATCCCAGCACTTTGGGAGGCCAAGGCAGGAGGCTCGCTTGAGGCCAAGAATTTGAGACCAGCCTGGGAAACACAGTGAGAACTTCACTCTACAATAAATAAATAAATAAATAAATAGCCAAGTATGAAGTCCCGTAGTCCCAGATACTCAGTGGCTAAGGTAGATGGACTGCTTGAGCCCAGGAAGTGGAGGCTACAGTGAGCCATGATTGTGCCACTGCACTCCAGCCTGGGAAATGGTGCAAGACTGTCTCTAAGAATAAAAAATAAAAATAAAAAGTGCCTGTAATCTCAGCATTTGGGGAGGCCGAGGTGGGTGGATCACCTGAGGTCAGGGGTTTGAGACCAGCCTGGCCAACATGGTGAACTCCCATCTCTACTAAAAATCCAAAAATTAGCCGGGTGTGGTGGCATGTGCCTGTAATCCCAGCTACTTGGGAGGCTGAGGCAGGAGAATAGCTTGAACTTGGGAGGCGGTGGTTGCAGTGAGCCGAGATCATGCCACTGCACTTCAGCCTGGGTAACAGAGTGTGACTTAGTCTCAAAAAAAAAAAAAAAAAAAAGTCATTACCAGCTTTTCTCCCTGAACAATTGGCTGGCCCTAATTAGGCAAAGCAGAGTAAGGCTGGCAGGCATACTTGCCTCATGCTAAAGAGCAAGGTAAGGAGAGCATTTGTGTAGGAGGGCTGCCTTCTGTGGAGGTATCAGAGCCCAAACAAGGTAAGGCGTGCAGTCTCACGGAGAGGTAGCCCAACATGGGATGTTAGAGCTTGAGCAGAATGAGGAGGGTATCCAGGCTGACAGATGGCCTGGTGTGGGTTGTCAGAATCAGGGCAAGGGGAGGAAAACATCCTAATGGAGAGCCAACCAGCACAGAGTATTGGCAAGTGGACCTCGGGCTTGAATTCAGCTCCTTGGCTGGGTGCCAGAGTGTAATGCACAAACTGCCCAATCAAACACAGCACCCTGACTGAATACTATGCAACTATGAAAAAGGTGAGGAAGAGCTCTGTATGCAGATATGCAAGATATGTCCAAAATAAAAGTGAGGGAAAAGCAAGTAGAAAAATAATTTCCAGTACACTTTTTAAAAGGATATACATATGTCTATATACATGCCCTCCCTGCATTCATGCACTGCAATAATATGAATTCGGATGTTAGACAATTGACTCTTATTCTCTGTTCAGCCCCCTTTTCTCAAATGGGGGATGGGCTGGCTATAGTTCTCTTCCTCAAATTGTAGGAGGCGGGTAGTTGGGAAGCAATCATTCTTCTGACCATTTGAACTTTCTCAGTTCAGTATAGTAAACCCTTGGTATGTGTAGGGATTGATTCCAGGACCTCCCTTGGATACCAAAACCCACAGAGGCTGAAGTCTCTTATATAAAATGGTGTAGAAATTTGCATCATAAACCTACTTATAACTTACATCCTCCCTTTACTTTTTTTTTTTTTTTAGAGGCAGTCTCCCCATTGCCCAAGCTGAAGTAGAGTGGCTATTCACAGACACAGTCATGGTGCACTATAGCCTCAAACTCCCAGGCTCAACTGATTCTCCCACCTCAGCCGCCCAAGTAGCTGGGATGACAGGTCCCATGCCTGGCTCTCTCCCATATGCTTTACAGAATCTCGAGATTACTTATAATACCTAATACAATGTAAATGCTATGTAAATTACTATTATACTGTATTGTTCAGGAAACGGTGACAAGCAAAAAAAAAGTCCATACATGTTCAGTACAGATACAACCAACCAATTTTTTCTGAATCTTTTTGAACCATGATTGGTTGACTCTACAGGTGCAAAATCCACTAATACAGAGGGCTGATTGTATATGTTCAGTTCAGTTGTACCAATAAAGTTTTTTTTATCTTCACATTGGGACTTTTTTTTTTTTTTGAGGCAGGGTCTCACTTTGTCACCCAGACTGGAGTGCAGTGGTGCTATCTTCGCTCACTGCAGCCTCCGCCTCCTGGGTTCAAGTGATTCTCTTGCCTCAGCCACCAGAGTAAGTGGGATTACCGGTGTGCACCACTACTGGCGTGCATTTTTTTTTTTTTTTTTTTGTAGAGATCAGGTTTCGTCATGTTGCCCAGGCTGGTCTTGAACTCCTGGACTCAAGTGATCTATCTGCCTGTCTTGGCCTCCCAAAGTGCTGGATTCCAGGTATGAGCCACTGTACCCAGTCATCTGTCAGAACTTTTTATACTATTACTATTAAGCCATATTTTTAAAATGTTGTTTTTTCATTATCCTTAAAACAAGACTCAAGATTTTTATAAGATTGAATTTTTCGTCCCCACTTATTAAATTATGGTGGCTAGGCAAGAAACTGTCAATAATGGTACCAGTGAGAGGACTTGGGGTAGGAAAACAAGTTATTTACTTTTTATTTTATAACTTTTTATAATGCTTAAAAGATTTTATCATGTTTATGTGTTTTTTTGTTGTTTTTAAATGTTAAAACAGAATCTGAATGGTGGAACAATGGACCTTCTAAGTGGTATTTGTTATATTTTTCTATACTAAGAAAATAAATTAAAACCCTAATAAATTTTTTTTAAAAAATGAACACTTATGATGATGTAGAGATATCACTTCCAATAATTTATCCTAATGAAATAAGTACAAATTCATAAAGATATATGTACAAGAGGAGATTTAGAATACTATAAAACTGAGTATAAATGTCCAGTAGGTGACAAATGTACCATGGTAAATCCATACACTGAAATATTATGAAATTATAATATGCTCAAGATGTATTAGGTAAAAGAATGTTATAAAAGGTTATATAATACAAATTAACTGTAATCTGTATAAATAAATAAATGGAATTTATAGTTAATATGGATATGCACCGAAATCCTAACAATGATTATGTCTGGGTGATACAACCATGGTTGAATTTTCTTTTGGTTTATCTGTATTTTCTTTCTTTTTTAAAAAATTATACTTGAAATTCTGGATACATGTGCAGAACATGCAGGTTTGTTACATAGGTAAACACTTGCCATGGTGCTTTGCTGTACTCATCAACCCATCATCTACATTAAGTATTTCTTCTAATGCTATCCCTCCACTAGCCCCCACACTCTGACAGGCCCCGGTGTGTGACGTTCCCCTCTCTGTGTCCATGTGTTCTCATTGTTCAACTTCCACTTATGAGCGAGAACATGCAGTATTTGGTTTTCTGTTCCTGGGTTAGTTTGCTGAGAATTAAAAAAAAATTTTTTTTTGTAGAGATGGGGTCTTACTATGTTGTTCAGGCTGGTCACAAACTCGTGGCCTCAAGCGATCCTTCTGCTTCAGGCTCCCAAACTGCTGGGATTACAGGAGTGAGCCACTGTGTTCAGCCTGTTATAAACATTCTTATACGTATCTTTGATAGACAAAATCACACTTCTCTTGGGTATTATCTAGGAGTAGAATTGCTGGGTTATAGAATAGGCATATTTTTTGTTTTTGTTTTTGAGACAAAGTCTCATTCTATTGCCCACCTGGTATGCAGTCCCTCAATCTTGGCTTACTGCAACCTCAACCTCCTGCATTCAAGCAATTCTCCTGCCTCAGCCTCCTGAGTAGCTGGGACTACAGGCGCGTGTAACCACGCCTGACTAACTTGTAGTTTTAGTAGAGATGGGGTTTCCCCATGTTGGCCAGGCTGGTCTCGAACACCTGATCTCAGTGATCTGCCCGCCTCAGCCTCCCAAAGTGCTGGGATTACAGGCCTGAGCCACCATCCAGGGCCAAGTATGTATATTTTTAACTTAAGTAGATGTTGTCAGAGTTTTCCAAAGAGGCTGTACTAATTTACACTCTCACCATTAATACATGAGGTTCCAGTCACTCCTCAATCACACTGGAATTGTTAGTCTTTTTAATTTTAGCCATTCTTGTATGTAGTTCCCACTGTGATTTCTATGTCACTTTTCAAACATTTCAAAGTTTGTTTGTTTGTTTCTTATCATACCATTATTTTTACTTTATTACTATACCATCACATTTTATTTTATTTTAATTAATTAATTTATTTATTTGAGATGGAGTTTCTTTCTGTCGCCCAGGCTGGAGTGCAATGGCGCAATCTCGGCTCACTGCAACCTCTGCTTCCCAGGTTCAAGCGATTCTCCTGCCTCAGCCTTTCGAGTAGCTGGAATTACAGGCATCTGCCACCACGCCCGGCTAATTTTTTGTATTTTTAGTAGAGATGGATTTCACCATGGTGGCCAGGCTGGTCTTGAACTCCTGACCTCATGATCTGCCCACTTCAGCCTCCCAAAGTGCTAAGATTACAGGCGTGAGCCACTGCTCCTGGCACCATATTTTATTTTTAAAATTATTTTTATACATCATCATGTCCTGTTGAAATTAAGCTTTATAAACTCCAAAACATTGCTAATCGAGAGTAAGTCAGTTCTCAGACATTCTAGGTAAGTCCTCATGTATCACAGATGGTAGCTTAAGTCGTGAGAGTAGACAAAAGATGGTGGAAATACTATCAATGTGCGGAATCATGGAAACCGAAGGGAGAGACTCTAACAGGAAGAACAGAGTGGTCAGCAGTGACAGATACATTATCAAAAGGTCAAGTAAGATAAAAACTGGAGTATCTGTTCATCATTAGGACTTGGACAAGAGCAGGTTCAGTGGCATGGAGAAGGCTGAAGGAAAACCAGTGAATTGAGAATCAGATGAGAAAAAATAATGCAAATATCAACTATAGACAATCCATTCAAAGAGTGTATCCAAGTAGGCAAGTGGACAACAGAGTGGAGCCGGACAGGAATGTGATGTCCAGGAAAGCTTTCTAAACGTGTTTCTTAAACAAGCTTAATCTTGTTTAAACACCAGTGGGAAGGAGTCACCAACGAGGAGGGAAGAAAAGAAACAAGGGTATAAAGCAAAGACCTCAAGAAGGAGAGAAAGCATGGGCCTCCAACGGAACCTGGAGAGATTATCAGCATCTGCCAGGAAGAGGGAAAGTCTTCCACTGGCACAGAAGGTAATGATTAGAGAAAGATAAGAGTGCAGGTAAATTTCCAGGTTTAGGGGCTACACACTGATGAACTTTCCATCTGATGGCTTCTACTTTCTATTTTAACAGCCACGGTTATTTGCTGAGAGTAAAGTGAGAGATAGAAGAGCCAAAAGTTTAAGGAGAAGGAAGAAGGTTTAAAATAGGGGGTGTGGGGAGGGGAAGGTGCAAGAATACACAGGTTCCGTAAGCAGAGAGCTTTCAAAGAATTTTGAAAAAAACCTTTGAGAACATTCGTCATGATTACGGACTACAGATGAAAAGAAAAGAGAACATCAGATAAAGAGTGGGAGAAAGGCTACTGAGAGGAACAAAACCAGGATAACGTGGGTGACGGACATGAGAAGAAAAGGTTCTAAAAAGAATGACGCAAACCAGTGTCATACAAGTAAGGAGAATAAAAACTGAGGAAGGATCCTTGCATTTGGTAAGAGGACATTAAATAAATGGATTTTTAAAGGATGGTGAAGGCAGATAACAGCTAAAATTTTTAAAGAAGATTAGTGAGGAAATGAAGAACATATGAATACAACATTTATTTGAAATTCAGTAAGAGGGAGAATAAAAACAAAAAGGTGACACAACTTCAAATGAAAAATTTTAAAGTTGGGGCAAATCGGTATTTTTTAAAACTGCAGCAAAAAATAATGAAAGATATATAAATACATGGAAGAGGGAGGAGAAAGTCTGATGGAAGAAACGTGCTAGTGCTCATGAGAGGTCAAATGAATGGCATACTACTTTGCAACAGTTCTTTAGTCTTAATTCAAAATGATAACTGAGGCTGAGGAGGATTGCTTGAGCCCAGAAGTTCAAGACCAACTGAACAACATAGTGAGATCCTGTCTCTATTTTTAATTTTTTTTTCATGCCCAGACTGGAGTGTAGTGGCGTGATCTCAGCTCACCATAACCTCCACCTCCCAGGCTCGAGCGATTCTCCTGCCTCAGCCTCCCGAATAGCTGGGACTATAGGCATGCTGCCACCATGCCCGGCTAATTTTTGTATTTTTAGTAGAGACAAGGGTTCACCATGCTGGCCAGGCTGGTCTCAAACTCCTGACCTCAAATGATCCACCCAGCTTGGCCTCCCAGAGTGCTCGGATTACAGGTGTAAGCCACCATGCCCGGCCTTATTTTTAAAATTTTTAAAATGATGATAGGCAATGTCATTTAATTATTCTTCACAGTAAAAGAAGAACTAAGCTGCGGTAATTCATTCTCTTCTTGGAGTCACATTAAAATCAATTATTGATGTGATGCATTGCTTCTCAGTCTTCTGGCTAAGATCAAGTGTACTGACATGACAGGGCACAAATGAATCTCTCAGCCAAATGTTTTTCTTTAATGCTCCAGGTTTCTCTTCAGGAAAATAACAACTAAAAGTCTAGCAACAGTAATAAGAACTATCAATATCTCCACATTTTATTTTCTTCAAACTTTCTTCACTGATAAAGTCATCTTCAAGATGCAGTAATGGCCAGGCGCCGTGACTCACGCCTGTAATTCCAGCTTTGGAATTACACTTTGGGAAGTTGAGGCGAGTAGATCATTTGAGGTCAGGAGTTCGAGACCAGCCTGGCCAACATGGTGAAACTCCGTCTCTACTAAAAACACAAAAAATTAGCCAGGTGTGGGGGCTGGTGCCTGTATTCCCAGCTACTTGGGAGGCTGAAGCAGGAGAATCACTTGAGGCAGCCAAGGTCCCACCACTGCACTCCAGCCTGAGCTACAGAGAGAGACTCTGTCTCAAACAAAAAAAAGATTCAGTAGTGATGCTTGAAAGACATAGATGCCAGACATAGACAATAGTAGCAAGTGTCATTTGTCATAAAAATGTCTTTTGGAACCCTTCAGCATACAGCTTCAAAGATAGGTCACTAGACAGCCAAAAATAGCAGTCAAATTTGCAAATTTTGTTATTCTAAAATATTGAAAAATATCTGCCCAATGAGATTTCCTTCCTTCCTTCCCTCCCTCCCTACCTCTCTCCTTCCTTCCTTCCTTCCTTCCTTCCTTCCTTCCTTCCTTCCTTCCTTCCTTCCTGCCTCCCTCCCTCCCTCCCTCCTTCCCTCCTTCCCTCCGTCCCTCCCTCCTTCTCCCTTTCTTCCCTTTTTTTTTTGACCAAGTCTCATTCTGTTGCCCAGGATGGAGTACAGAAGCATGCTCACAGCTTATTGTAGCCTCAACCTTTGGGTCTAGGTAATCCTCCCACCTCAGTCTGCTGGGTAGCTAGGACCACAAGCACATGTCATCATGCCTGGCTAACTCTTTGTATTTTCAGTAGAGACTGGGTTTCACCATGTTGCCTAGGCTGGTCTAGGCATAATCATTTAAAGTTATAATCATTTAAAAGTTTTTTTCCCAGTTTAACTTCTGAGGATCAACAATTTATTTTTTAAAATTCTGCACACATACTTGTACAGCTGTGGTCAAATTTAAACAACACAAGAAAATCCTCCTTATTATCTTCACTACCTAAAAGCACAGTACAACTTAGAATATCAGTGACCCCATTCATTTGGATTACAAAATCTGCACCAGACTATAGCCACCTTACCATTATTGCTGAAATGTCCCATAATGGTACAGAATAGAGATATGTCATCACTAAGAAGTATAATTTTTAATTTCCAGCTGATTTAGCATCAAAAATCATGAGCACAATATCCATGAATTCTAGCTGAATACTTTTTCAAGAGATAATGTAGCCATTTTTCCCTTATGCCACTGATACATGACTAAATGAGACAATAGTCTTTCTCAGGAATGATACTTGAATAAATAGGAAACTGAGATAACTTTGTCTTTGTTCTTTCTTTCTTTGAAAATATTTGAAAGGGCTTACTTAAAAGTCCAGTATGCTATATTTCCAAGAATCTTTTTAATCTTAAAGATTTTTAATTTGTATTTGCAACGCCAATTAAATTCCCTGTAATTATAGGAAAATGACAACACGGGTCCGTCATTTTACTAAAGTTTTGCCCATTTGGTAAAATCATATTTTAAAGAATCTTCATTGAAAGTCTTATACGTTTTCTCAGGTGATCATTTCCCTCAACGTTTTTGTTCTTCCGGATCCAGTTATTGCATATACCTCTGCATTTTTTACTCCGTTTTTTCCTCTAATCGTGAAACAACAAATTTTAAAAGCAAATTGATCTAGTTTGATTTAAAAATACAATTATCACTAGAGTCTTGAAAATACCACACTTGACAAATGCAAAGTTCAAAAATAAAATTTAGTTGAATGACTCATCGTTTTTAACAACAGCAGATAAAATTCTCCCACACTTTGGTTAACCGTGATTTATGTCAATATAACTATACAATGACAGCTGTCGCATTACACTCGTGATTAAATTGACCATCACTCTAATTCAGATAATTTTCCTCTTTTGTTCCAAGTTACCCTTATAGTTTAAGTAGGGCCCAGGGAAAAGGAAATTTTCAGTAAATGCTGTTGTGCAGCAGGCTATGTCATTTCCTCACAAAGTCCCTATTATTATAGGCTTAATAGACCCTTATTTAATCAGAATATCAAAGAGTACAGATAAATATTTAAATACAAAATTATGCTTTACATTGCTAAGTAACCAATTTAAACACATCCCACACAGCTGGGAGATTTTGTTTTTTTACTCCAATGGGAAAAAAGACAGAGAAAACTGCAAATCCCTTTTAAGTAGCAGCAAAAATCACTCTCTCTCTTCCCCACTACCAATCTGTCCTGAATTTTAACATCCCCAAACAAAAAAATCCGTAAACATGTCATTTCTATGAATTCAAACTTGAAGGAAATAAAATAATTTCTCTCCATGTCCTTTGTTGTAAATATTTATCACTGCTATGAAAACTATGAAAGTTAGAAATTTAACTTTGAAAAGTAAAGCATAAATAATAACCTTTAAGTAATATAAATTGATTAATATTGCCTGAACTAAATGCTAAAAACTATTTTCACGCCACTAACCAGAAGTCTAAGACTCATAAGAAAAAGCCGGGCGCGGTGGCTCATGCCGTAATCCCAGCACTTTGGGAGGCCAAGGTGGGGATCATGAGGTCAAGAGATCGAGACCATCCTGGCCAACATGGTGAAACCCCGTCTCTACTCCAAATATAAAAATTAGCTGGGTGTCGTGGCTCGCACCTGTAGACCCAGCTACTCAGGAGGCTGAGGCAGGAGAAATGCTTGAACCCAGGAGCGGAGGTTGCAGTGAGCCGAGATTGTACACTGCACTCCAGCCAGGCACCTGGTGACAGACAGAGACTCTGTCTCAGAAAAACAAACAAAGCAAAACAAAACAAATCAAAACCAAAAAACAAATCTTGAATTTCTTCCTTACAAACAGGGGCCAGGCATAGTGGCTTCAGACCTGTAATCTCAGTGCTTTGAGGGGGCTGAGATGGGAGGGTCTCAAGCCCAGGAATTAAAGCCCAGCCTAGACAATGTATCAAGATCCCATCTGTACAAAAAGTTTTTTAAAAATTAGCCAGCCTTGGTGGCATGCACCTGTAGTGCTAGCTAATTGGGAGCCTGAGGTGGAGGGATCGCTTGAGCCCAGGGGTTGGAGGCTGCAGTGAGCTATGATGGTGCCACTGCACTCCAGCCTGGGTGACAGAAAAAGACAAGACAGAAAAAAAAACAAAAAGAAAAAGAAAGAAAGACGAAAAAAAGAGAGAGAGAAAAGAAAGGAAAGAAAGGGAAAAAGAGAAAGAGAGAGAGAGAAAAGAAAGGAAAGAAAGGGAAAAAGAAAGAGAGAGAAAGAAAAGAAAAAAGGGTAAACACCTGGGATGGATAGCTGTGAAAAAGTCCTTTAGATTTTCTTCTCTTATCATTTACTTAATGCTTCAGTCTTATAATTTAATATACTGTTTATGAAGTGAAGACATTGTCATGCTTTCTTTTCTTTAGAATAAAAATCATTCAAGGCAAAGAAGAAAAAGAGAAAAAAATTCCATCCTGTGTAACACTCTGGGAACTAGTGCAGAATACCCCTTCACGTTTGTCTTTCATTTCATCCAGGTTTCAATGGCTCCACTTTCACGGAAGCAAAAAGATCAATGTTGTATTGTAAATTTACTTTTTTATTCTGACTCTGTACAAGTTAATCTACTTCTCTGTATCTCAGGTTCCAAACCAGTTAAGGGAATATTTTCCATTTTAATGAGAAATGGAGGATGAGTGAAAATGTTTTAGTTATTTTAAGAAATGTACAAGAATTTAAAAATAGGAGGTATAATTTTGAAGAACCATGATTTTGTTCTAAACCAAGCTTACGAACTCAAGTATTTCAAAGAAGAGCCCTTAGGGCTGGCAAGACTATGGCCTACCTGTGGGTCAGTCTGGCCCACTGCCTATTTTTGCAAGGCCTCTGAGTTGAGTGGTTTTTACATTTTTTAATGGCTGGCGGGGGGGATCAAATAAGTATAACATTTTATGATGTGAAAATTATATGAAATTCAAATTTCAGTGTCCATAAATAAAGTTTTATTGGAACACAGTACATGCTTATTCATTTAAGTGTTGTCTATGGCTGCTTTTTGACAGAATTGGGTAGGTGTGACAGAGACCGTACGCACACAAAGTATACAATGTTAATATTTACTATCTAGCTCTTTAAAGAATATTTGCTAACCCCCGCTTCAGAAGACCATATAGTTATTCTTTTCTTTTCTTCTTTTTTGAGATGGAGTTTCACCCGTCACCCAAGCTGGAGTGCAACGGTGCAATCTCTGCTCATTGCAACCTCTGCCTCCCGGGTTCAAGCAATTCTCCCACCTCAGCCTTCCAAGCAGCTGGGGCCTTAGATATATGTAACCATGCACGGCTAATTTAAAAAATTTTTTTTGTAGAGATGAGGTCTCCTTATGTTGCCCAGGCTGGTCTAGAACTCCTGGGCTCAAATAATCCTCCCGCCTTGGCCTCTCAACGTGCCAGTTATGGGCAACAGTCTTTTGTTGTTTTCTAAGCTTTGTCTATGACTTCCAACAACTAAAGATCCAGTGTTGGGATAGGAATATGCTTTCAAAGCTTTGATTAAAGGTAAACAGGAGCCAGGCACAGTGGTTCATGCCTGTAATCCAAACACTGGGTAAGCTGAGGCAGAAGGAGTCCTTGTGCCCAGGACTTTAAGACCAGCACACACACACACACACACACACACACACTATATAATATATATATATACATATATAATGTATATATGTATACATATATACATACATAAATTTTTTTTGAGACGGAGTTTTGCTAGTGTCTCTCAGGCTATAGTGCAATGGTGCAATCTCAGCTCACTGTAACCGCCACCTCCTGGGTTCAAGTGACTCTCCTGCCTCAGCCTCTCAAGTAGCTGGAATTATAGTCTGGCTAATTTTTGTATTTTTAGCAGAGATGAGGTTTGGTTTCACCATGTTGGCCAGGTGGGTCTCGAACTTCTGACTCAAGTGACCCACAGCCTCAGCCTCCCAAAGTGCTAAGATTATAAGCATCAGCCACTGCGCCTGGGCAAAAAATTTTTTTTAATTATCAGGGGGTCAGGCCAGGTACTGTGATTCATGCCTGTAATCCCAACATTTTGGGAGGCCAAGGCAGGTGGATCACCTGAGGTCAGGAGTTCGAGACCAGCCTGACCAATATGGTAAAACCTCATCTCAACTAAAAATACAAAAATTAGCCAGGTCTGGTGGAGTGTGTCTGTAGTCCTAGCTACTTAGGAGGCTGAGACAGGAGAATTGCTTGAACCCGGGAGGCAGAGGTTGCAGTGAGCCGAGATCATGCCACTGCACTCCAGCCTGGGTGACAGAATCAGATTGTCTCAAGAAAAATAAAATAAAAAATAGTGGCGGTACACGCCTATAGTCCTAGTTTAGCAGAAGATTGAAGCGGGAGGATTCCCTAAGCCAAAGAGGTCCAGGCTGCAGTGAGCTATGATTGCATCACTGTATTCTAGCCGTGGCAGAGCAAGACCCTGTCTCTTAAAAAAAAAAAAAGTAAATAAGCTATACATGCCATGCAAATAAAGAGACAGAAAAATCATTCCATAATAAAGCCAGAAGATCAATGTTCTTGTGTAGCTGTGAATTTGCTATGAAGTTTTTTAGGAAGAGAAGCGCCAATAATACTTTGGGCAATAAGGACAGTCCCTGACTTAATGATGGTTTAACTTAACGATTTTTCAACTTTATGACGATGTGAAAGCAGTATGTGCTCAGTACTCTCCTTAACTCACAATGGGGTTACGTTCAGATAAATCCATTGTAGGTTTATCATATGCTAACTAACTATATCTTCAACTTACGGTGAGTTTGTCGGGACATAACCCTATTGAAAACTGAGGAGTATCTGTACTTCTGGAATAAACGAGTGAGTCCCAAATGAAATTTTAAAAGAACAGGACTCATCTGCATGGAAAAGTTGTGCAACTTTCAATTAATACCCATTTCATTGCTTTATAATAATAATTCATGGGACAAGATGAGCGTAGATAAATAAATAATCCCTTCTACTTATATGAAACAAATCATTTATTCTCGGTCCTCTTCTCTTCTAATTCTATATTCAATTTAATCTGTCCTTACAGCTTCAATTAACACTTCCTGCTTCCTCTGAAACCCGAATCACCAATTTCAGCTTCTGGACTCTAGAGCTTCTCCTGACATCTCCGCTTGAATGCTCCAAAGACAATTCAAACTCAACATGTTCAAAATGGAAACCACGATCTTCCTCTGACATTAAAAAATAAAGACCCTTCATCCAAACAGTTTTCCAAGCTAAAAAACTAAGTCATTTACTTTTCTGTTCACCTTCTGAGCCGATTGATTTTAAAGCCCTGTGAACTCTACGCCTTCACTATCTACCCTCTCCTCTCCATCCCTCCTACTAGTTTCCTACTTCAGGCCCTAATCCTCTCTTATCTGTGCTATTTCAATAGCAAGAGTCTCCCAACTTATCTCCCTACCTTTTGCCTCTCTCTATCCCATCCAGCCTCCAAGCCATCTTCAGGTTATCTTTCTTAAATACTTATATCTAAAATCCTTCACTAGCTCTCCATTGTCTTTAGAATCAAGTCCAAAGTCCTTAGCATGAAACTCTGGCTCTTCAGGACCTAGCACCAGAAGACATCGTTCCCCTCTTTTTCTGAATCATAACTTTTTACTTCCTAAGTCTGTAATGTTGTCTTATATCGTACTTCAAAGCATTAAAAGTACTTTTAACACTATATTTTTTAGAGAAACATCCCGCCAAACTGAATTACTCATTTCTTTGTTCCAAATGAAGGAAACTGAATCCCACATTACCTAGAAAGTTTAGTGATCCTAATGCAATCAGCAAGGAAGCTCTGCACTTTTTTTTTTTTCATCTTATTTCCAGGCACCCTCTCCTTTAGCCCAACCACCCATTTCTATACACTCTGACCTTCAGTGACAATGGACTACAAGACATTCCTCAAACATACCATATACTTTCACACTTATCCCTGGTTTTCATTCATACCTCCTGTTTCCTGACCCAATTTCAGCAAACTCCCATTCATCCTTCAAAGACACATTTAAATATGGTATCCTCTCTCTAACCCTCCTTCCTACCACATGCAGAATTATTTTTCCTCATTAGTGTTCCCATTAAACTCTACCTATACTTTTTTTTTCTGCAACTCTTCAAACATACCTAAATCTATACTTCTTTACAGCTTTTATCATGCTGAAATTGTAGGGACTTATTTACATGTCTGGTTATAAGCTTTTTGAAAATAGGGAAGCATTTTCTTTTCTTGAATCTCACACTTAACTGACCATCTAAGAACAGATATTTTTAACTTCTTAATGAAAAAAAACACCTCATATTGTTAAGATAATGCCATAACTGTCATTACTGAGGGACTGAGAGCTTAGAATCAAACCCATGTCATTCACCAGTAACAACAAAAAGAGTTCCTACATACAAACTATAATTAAATCATATCTTGGACATGACTTCTTCGATATATTGCAATACCAGTTTACTTTTTCCTCTCTTTCCTTCTTTTTGAATAAGTTTTTTATAGACCTCTTTTTAAAATACTTATTAGATTTCATTTATATTTCACTCACAGAATTTGAAACTCAGTATAGTGCAAAGGTTATAATCCTTGGAGGGTGACTGATTTGAATCCTCCCTCTGCTATCGAGGTTGTCTAGTCATGGCCAAGTTACTCAACCTCTCTTTGCCTCTTAATGAGATGATCATAATAACGTCCCTCATGTGCTGTTGGGAGGATTAAATAAGCTAATTACATGTAAAGAATTTAGAATACTGCCTGGCACAGAGTAGGTACCAACGAATGCTAGTTGATGTTGTTATTGTTACCATCCGCTTTAAAAACAACTTTTGCTTTTTCGGTGCTTATTTTCACCCACTTGGTAGAGTGTAATCTCCTAGATGAAAGGAATTACATACTGCTTTTACATAAATATCAGCTTGTGCCTTGGAATACAATAGGCCCTCAAAAAACAATGTGAATGTAAGGTTTCAGACCTCCAAGATCAACAAATTAAAAATCATAGAAAAATTTATACATGGAGTACAAGTTTAAAATTCATGTTTTAAAGTAGTTTCAAAACACCCATCCTCCACTGACTTGTTGAAACATGTTTAAGTAAAATTTCTAAAGCAACACCAAAAAAATTACATTCACTAGTAACTCTCCCTCTACTACTTCATTTATTTTGATCTTGGTATCCAGTGGTCTAAAATTCTCACCTATAACTTAAGCCTCACTACAAATCCTTTAAAAGTAATATATTTTTCAGCTTTTGAAAACTGCTTATTCTCAATAAGAAAAATGAATATTCTTCCTTTATTGCTGCATTTAAAAAATGTACTACCACATTCAACACACACATACACCAACTAATGAAAGACTAAGACACATAATTACTACATTTCCTGGTTTCTGCCTGGCAAACTCAGAACAGGCCTACAAGTATCCCCAGCAAAAGCCCACGGATTACAAAACTGTCATTTTCCTTTTTATTTCCCATCTCCCCCCTAAAATCCCTCACACACATACCCACAGTAAATAACAAAAACGTCAATAATAAAGGCTGCATGAAAAAATATGGCCATATATTAACCATATTTTGAAGGATTTAAATCTTCCTGTAAGCAGCCCCTCAATTCACAAAAACAAATGAAAGTCTTGATTTGGAGCAATATCCCAAACTTCCTTTCGCAGGTATCTTAAACGACAACTATTTAGCTAAGGCAAAGAAGTAGATTATTTGATTGCTACAGACCTCATGGTAAATGATTCAGCAAGTGTATAGATAACACCACTGTGCTAGTCTAGAAAATTTCAGCAATCAGTGAAAAATAGAACACACTCAAACAATGGTGACTTTGTGTAAAAAGAGTGTAAACAACTTATTTACACAGTAAGCAAGGATCTAGCACTTTATCTAAAACACTGCAAGAGAATCACACCAGGCACTTAGTAGTTGCTTCACAGAATATACATGCTCCACACGCACGTTCAAATATCTGACACTGTAGAATACTCTCACTCATCTCATTTGACCCAGAGAATACCCATAGGCATGAACGTGTCAGTTTCACAGTTAGAGAAAGGGACCCAGGAAGTCAATTCGACCGAGGTATCACATCTGGTTCCGTGGGTTCTGGCCCCAGACTTGAGTCTTTTGAGTCATAATCTAATCATCAGCTGCTATACAGCACTAGTTACTCAAATGCTCTTAAATGTTCCACTGTCATATTTTTAAATTAAAATTATACTTGACAACTTTCGGTATTGTGCTTATTAGATGCTGTTAAGAATCAAAACACCAAAAAAAAAAAAAAAAAAAAGGCAAAAAATTGTTTAGAAGTGCATCATCCCAGCAGGTCTAAGTTCAAGCTCACTGGCTAATCTTGGCGAAAGGCCGCGTCTCCCCCGGGCTGCGGGGCGCTCCCTCCCTCTTCCCCAGTAAAGAGCGGCGCCCCGCCGAGGGGTTCCCAAGCCCCAGAGGTGAGCGGCGAGGATATCCTCAGCCAGACCCGCCACGACGTGCGGCCACGAGAGGACGTCCCGAAGCCGAGCGTCCGCTGGGCCCAACACTCTTTTGCTCCTCCGGACCGAAGAGGTGCAGAGACCGCGGGGCGCTGGGACGCTACCTCCGCCAGCCCGGCTCGCACCTTCCGCGGACGACGCCGCTGCGCCGCAGCCCCGCGCCCGACGCCCAGAGGGTGATGCCAACCGCCCCGAGCGTCCGAAGTCCCTTCCGCTTGACACCCCGCTCCGGACCACCCGATTCGTACCTGTCTGAACCTCGACGTTGCCTCTGCAGTCGAGCTGGTCCCCAGAGCCTCACTCCGGTCGGCTCCTTCCCGCCCCCGCAGGCTCGGCCAAAGTCCCCGCCCCGGCTGCCGCCCCACCCCCTAACCCCGCCCAGCCCGGCAAGGCTCAGTTCTCATTGGCTCCTATTCCCACCCGTCACGCTATGCCCGCCCCCGGCACCGCCCCGGCCTGCGGTGAAGGGAACCTCAGTGCCTTTGCGCCTCAGGTCTGCGGAATGGACAGAACCTTTGCAGGACCTGGGTCGCAGCCACGCTGCAGTCCCAGCAGGCGGGCGACCGGACCGGCGCTACCGTCGTCCGGCTGAGCCGTCGAGCCGGAGCTCCATCGCCCTTGCCTTGCCTGCCGTCGCATCGGCCCCCAGGCGACAGCCCTACGTTTTACGTGAAGGTTGACTCTTCGCTACTACTCAACAAGTTGAAGCCCGGCTTCATCAGGGAATCCGAGCACTGTTTCCGTGGCTGACCTCGTGAGCAAACAGTTGCAGTACGGTGCCAGCTTGAAACGTCAAGAGAAGTAAATAACTCCCGCAGCACCTCAGGCTTGGAATCTCAGAACAGGGGCGCCTTGAAACTCCCAGTGCCTGAGGTCAGCCCCCACGCCCTGTTGAGACACACATGCCTAAGCACTCCGCCTGCAACACGTTCTTGCCCAGGTATGTGCATGGCGCTGTGCCTACTGCAAGCCGTAACCCAGTTTCACTGAGGCTGCCGGACAAGGATCAGTGGAGCCTGTTTCCCAGGCACTCGCTAACCACCCCACCCCGCCTCGCCCTGCCCCACCCAGCCAGAGCCTCCTGGGTCTGGTGACCAAACTCTTCCTACATTTGTTCACGCAGAAGTACCAAAATAGAAGACTACCAGAAAGAGGTGTTTAGTTACGTATCACAGATGACTGTCATAAGCGAACTTAACCCAAACATAAAAGCAGCATATCTCAAACCGTTGTGAAGCTGTGACCTGTAGGCAGCAAAACAGAAATTACATTCTATGATGTGTGTGTATGGGGGAGTAATGATCATACTTAAGAAAAAAAGATCATGCCTCAATAAGGAAATAAATGTGGATATTGTTTATAGTAAATTTTGAGCACTCGTTTTTACGGGCTTCCCCCGTCAAAAAAAAATTATTATCTAATGTATCTATTTACTTATTTATTGAGACACGGTCGCTTTGTGTCACTAACACCGGAGTCCAGTGGCCCAATCATAGATCACTTGAAGCCTCAACCTCCTGGGCTGGAGGAATCCTCCCACCTCAGCCTCCCAAATAGCTAATGCTGTAAAGCATGCACCACCACCCCCGGGGAAATTTTTTCATTTTTATTTTTTTGTAGAGACAGGGTCTCACTATGCTTCCCCGGCTGGTCTCCAACTCCTAGGCTCAAGCAATCCTCCTGGCTCAGCCTCCCAGAGTGCTGGGATTACAGACATGAGCCTCTGTACCCCGCCCAGAAATGTATTTTTTGACCTTTGCATTCAGGAAGATTATTTGGCAAAATGAGGCAGGTTGAATTCCAAGTATCACATGTGAAACCAAATTTGTAGATGTAATAATGAATTCACATGCATGTATTCTACTGCCCTCTCATGGGTAAAATGGAGATATACATAATGGGAGCTAATGCCCTTTGAAGCCTGAGAATACAGTGTTTAATGTAGCAATTTGTATTATTTTGATGATGAGGAAGCCAAAATAAAATAAAATCTGGTTCTTTAAAGAACTTACAAATACTTAACAAACAAAACTTCAGAAATCAGGAAGATATTCTTATACCAGAGCTAGTACAAACATGCTGTCAGGGTTACACCTACGCTTACAGCTGCCTGTACAGAATGTGGAAGCTTGCAGGAATTTGCTTTTATTTTTTTTTTCCATTTGAAAGTTCAGGCTGGGCACAGTGGCTCACGCCTATAATCCCAGTTCTTTGGGAGGCCAAGGCACGTGGATTGCTTGAGCCTAGGAGTTTGAGACCAGCCTGGGCAACATGGTGAAACCACATCTCTTTTTTTTTTTGAGACGGAGTTTCGCTCTTGTTACCCAGGCTGGAGTGCAACGGCGCGATCTCGGCTCACCGCAACCTCCGCCTCCTGGGTTCAGGCAACTCTCCTGCCTCAGCCTCCCGAGTAGCTGGGATTACAGGCATGCACCACCGTGCCCAGGTAATTTCTTGTATTTTTAGTAGAGACGGGGTTTCACCATGTTGACTAGGATGGTCTCGACCTCTTGACCTCGTGATCCACCCGCCTCGGCCTCCCAAAGTGCTGGGATTACAGGCGTGAGCCACCGAGCCTGGCCCAGTGAAACCACATCTCTACAAAAGATTCAAAAAATTAATTGGTCGTGGTGGCCTCTGACTGTAGTCCTGGCTACTCGGAAGCCTAAGGTAGGAGGATCACCTAAGCCTGGGAGGTCGAGGCTGCAGTGAACGGTAATTGCACCACTGCACTGTACTCCAGCCTGGGTGATAGAACAAGACCCTATCTCAAAAAAAAAGGTCGTTAGTTTCTGAGATATTTCACAAAATTCTCTTTTTTACTTATAGCCACATACTCTATAACTTCTAGTTGTCCTCTAGGACAACTAGAGGATAGGAATGAAATCATATTCTGTATACCTTTGGTGTTTAGAATAGTACCGGATACTTTAGCTATTTGGTCAATAATTGTTTATTGAGTAAGTTGAATGAAATATCAGCCCAGTCACTACATGCCAACACAGTTGTAGTGTGGAAGTATCATCTGTCCATTTGGAATTTCACCTGAACTTGAGTAATAGGCATGCTTCTTTTTTTTAAATTCTTTTTATAGTTTTTTAAACTTTTTTATTCTTTTTAATTTTCTTTTTCTCTTTTCTTTATACTGAGAAAAGTGCTTGGAAGGCACGCTTCTTAAAAGTTATATGTACATTTTACCTTGGTAAGCAAAATCATTTGAAATGTACCAGTTTAGCTCACTATAATCTTCTTGTCAATCACATCCTTAAAGCTAAGAATCCTTTTGTAAGGAAAGTTCCCCCTGAGTATAATAACTCATAAGCACTGATTTTCTATATTGGGGTGCACCCTCTAGTTTTGTCTAAAAAAGCCACTATTCACTATTCACTTATATCTTGCCAAAGGACTTTTTTTTTTTTTTTTTTTTTTTTTGAGACAGAGTCTTGCTCTGTTGCCAGGCGCCAGGCTAGTGTACAGTGGCATGATCTCGGCTCACTGCAACCTCCATCTCCCGGGTTCCAGCAATTCTCCTGCCTCAGCCTCCCGAGTAGCTGGGACTATGGGCACGGGCCACCACGCCCAGCTAAATTTTGTATTTTTTAGTAGAGAGGGCTTTCACCATGTTGGCCAGGATGGTATTGATCTCTTGACCTCGTGATCTGCCCGCCTCGGCCTCCCAAAGTGCTGGGATTACAGGCGTGAGCCGCTGCGCCTGGCCGTCAAAGGATTTTTTAATGGTTCTAAGTGCCTTAAGCAAATTTTGTTCTATAAACCAAAAGTCTATCTCCCAAAAAGTCATTTTCTTGTATTTTTGCCCAGCTTTAACGGATGTTTTGCCTGAAAGTCATAGAGACTGCAGTCAGAGAAACCTACGTTCCCACTGCTACCCTTCACCAGGTATATCCTCGTGCAGGTTATTAATCTTACTGCCTTTAGTGTACTAATTTCCCCAAAGTGGAGATAATAATATCTACTTTATAAAGGTTGTTAGAAGGATTAAATGAAATGATATCAGTGGAACATCTAATATAGTCCTTGGTTTATAGCAGGGACTGATAACAGGTAACTATTATACAAACTCTACAATGAGAATCTCACTTATATTATTATTCAGTTTACTTATTTTATTCTGTTGATTTAAGACCCTCAGCAATTAAATTGAGTTCATAACACCAGGTTTCATAGCGATAGGCCATTCGGATTTGGGCTACGTTTGTCCTCCGGATGTCATTTCCAGCAGGGCCCTCCTCCAGATAATTATCACCCAGAAACTTTGCTTTCTCCTGTAAGAGAAAAGGATGCAGAATGATTATTGTCTTTTCACCCTGGTATAGACAATAATTGCCTTCTTTACAAAAATTCCTTCTTTACCTTCGCCACTGACAAAAGAAGAATAATAAACCATTAAAAGCACTCACCTGGTGCCTCAGTGTTCACAGTCTGCTGAGGAATCAAGTGTATTTTGCCTCCCTTGCCCAAAAGCATAGGCAAGGAGATAGCATAATCCCTTCTGGCCCCTATCCATAGTAATGGCATATGATTTGTGGGACAATTTTTGTACATGTGCTTCCCCACTACTTTTTCAGTATTCAAGTTAGCAGACCCTATACTCAGAAGGGCAGCCTCTCAAGGACAGGTCTACCTCATGAGAAATTCCGCACTGCAAGACACTGTTCCTTGCCACTTCACACATATCACAGGTGCTCAGCTTGAAGACTTGTGCAGCAATAGCATATTCTTCCATTAGGGGCTCCTGCAGTTAATTAATTAAAATTAATTATTAAATGAGGAAAAAAGAGTAATGAATTAATTAATAATATGCATCCTGCTCAGCAAGAATAATCAAATACCTTGACTTGACTTTCGAATTCTGGATGGAAAACAACAGTCCAGTAAAATGGGCTTGTATTGCCCAGGCCCATACTATACCTTGGTAAAGTGGAATTGCATTGGGTCATCTGTAGACAGTGAGATCATTAATCCTTTCTGAAGGAAATCCAAAAAAGGATTTTTGGCATACTCTAGAAATAGGCTATTATTACTTAGCGGTGACATGGCGATGGGAATCTGGGCTAAGAAAAACAAGTACTGTAACACAGGACTCTGAAAAAGAAAAGTGAAAAAAATATTTCAAGATGTTGAAAAAAGGAGTACAAACTAGAAACAATACAATCTCGTGGTCTGCCTTAAGCTTCAGCTTTCAACAAAATTATCTCTTGTTCTTCAAGTCCCTTAATAAGGAGAATTTAGGATTTTTTCAATGTGAATGCTATTTAGAATAAGTGTATTTAGGATACATTAATTTTCAGAAGGATCGAGTCACACCAAATTGTTTATTCTATCTGTAATTGCCTATGCTAGATGGTCTGTCTCAGGCAAAAAAAACTTTGCCTTGAAACGTTCTTTGCTTTCTCTCTCTACAAGAAGGCGCTGACTCTCACAAAAAAAAATCTTGACGCATGCTATAACAAGAAATCTGGCAAAAACAAGCTTAAGGTAAGCCGGGCCATCTCTGAATTATCCCTTGTCAGGATTGTAAGCTAGAAGTCAGGGGATCTTGTTAACTTATCTCTGACAGCAACTAGCTAGGTAATCTTGAGCAAGTCCCTTGACTTCTCTCTGTAGAATGAACTGCACTAAACTAAAAAATCTTTTATGCTCTATTTGAATATGATTCCAGTGTTGATAATGACTTGTGACAGTATGGTTGGTTAAGGGAAAAAAGATTCCTCTAGCTCCAATATAAAAGTTAAGAAGAGAGCTTCCAACTCACCTTTTTTAAATTCAGGCCATGAGAGATATTATCTGCGATCATGAATGCTGTCATGAGATGGGTGAGGGCTCCAGCTTCCCCACAGTGAGGTCGGAACAGAAACGTGTTCATGCCTCGTTCCCTGGGGAAATAGAACTGCTATAGGAATTGCAAGTTCTGGGTATGGAGTGATTTACAGGAAAAATCAGTAGAAAAATGAACACTCTGGAAGGAAGTAAGCCATCCAAAGAATTCAGCAAAACAGCCCCAAATCGTAATCTTAATTCTTGCTAAATACAAAGTTTCTAAAGAGAAGCAGCAGAGGATATGGGGGTAAGGAAGCAAGTCAAGTGTTGATTGCCTGGATGGAAATATCTTCAGTCTCAATAGGAACGTTACCAATATCACCATCTCATCATTTATTCCATTCACACTTCAAGGGAGAAATGTTTCCAGAAAATCCCAGTATAATATCCCTCTATTTATTCCTTACCCAAGTATATCAAGAAGGGTAAAATGAAGTTTTATAATTAATTGTAATGATTAGTATAAATTCCTGAACTTCCAAAAAAAGGAACTGTGAAAATATTGAAAGCATCAAAATATCAATTTTTGTCCCTAAATAAATAAACTGAAGAAAAAAGTTAAGGGAAAGAAATTTCTGATTTGAGCCAATTGTAAGCATCACAGTAATGCACTGAGGTCTTGACCACCTTAGGTACCAATGTATGAGGAAGAGAGCTGTGTCGAATAGGCCCTCCTAGCTCCAGTTCTCTCCTACTCACTTTCTCAGGCTGTTGAGCACCATGATGTTTGCATACATGTAGTAGGCATAGTAAGTGTAAGATGGATTCTTTTCCAATGTCCACTCCTGGGGCTTGGGACTCTTGGAGGAGAACATGTGGCCACTGTGTTTGGACTCATCATCCACACTGTCAAAGCCAGTGATCTGTTAGGAAAAGTGAACCATGCAGTGTGTTCAGTGCAACTGCAGGGTCCCAGTCCTCACACAAAGGAACAGACCAAACAGAAAGAGATAAGCACCAAGAATTAGTCATGACCAGGTAGGAAGGCTGGTTCACGAGCATCAGTACGAAGGCCTGAAGGGTCATGCTTACATGCTTGAGGAAGACACTGAGCTTTGGGTCAGCCTGGGGGTTGATGGTGGCCTCAAACACTGGCATGAAAATATTCTCCAGCATTTTTCCAAAATGTGGAAGGAAATTCTTGGAACGGAACACATCACTAGAGGCAAGAATGAAAAAAATTTAGGAGAAAAAAAGATTTTTAGGACTGTTAGCCCCACCCAGTATGAGGGAACCAGAGGACCAAATGTCATGGACAGGAAAAGACTTGGTATATCTATCCTAGGTTCATGCTCCTCATATGTTCTTCTTGGTTACCTATAGAGATGGATCCAGTTTGGGCTGGACATAGGAAGTAAAAATTTTTGGGTGGAACCTATGCCCCCATCTTTTTTACAAACCTTTATCGTAAGAAAACTAAACTTTCACAGCTAAGTCCACATAGGAGAATATAGCAATTATGTCATAAAAGTTTCAATGATTTATATATGTGTGCAGCTACAAAATAGGGAGCATGAAATGATACCAAGAATACTTCTGATCCAATTTTACAATTATATAGCATTTCATATATGCCAACCACTCTTCTCAGGGCCCAGAAGTATTAGCTAATGTAATCCACATAACAACTCAATAAGTTAGGTATTGTTTTACCTTGTTTTAGAGATGATGAAACTAAGGCACAACGAGGTGATAAAAGTTAACCCGAAGTTGCACAGCTAAATGGTAGAGCCAGGATTCAAGTATCGCCACTCTGGGTCCAGAGTCTATACTCCTAATCAACCTACTGCCTCTCTGCCTATTAGACAGGAAGTATTATCCCAGTCAAAAAGTTACTTTTTTGGGTTAAAAACGCAGGATGAAACTCTTGCATTGCAGCAGGTCACATGGAACACAAAGGCAGGTAGCCAGAAAATATATAAACACCTAAGTTAGATAAAAGATCAATGATACCGGACAAACCAAAAGAGAAGGCATCCCTGAAGGCGATGAATGATAGCAGGTGGTCTGAAAGGGAGATGACTTCCTCAACAACACCATTGATAAATACTCATTGATTGTGGAGAACTTGAGCACTTGTAGGTGAGACAGTCGACAGACTGTGGTAAAGGTTCTGATACAAGAAAGCCACATCCCAGTAGAGATGAGCATGGGAAAGAATGGACTTCACACAACGAAGAAGACCAGGTGAAAGAAAATGTGTACCAAACTGTACATACTTCTTATTCTATTGTAGTTTTAATCATTCTCAGCCAGATATTTATGATCCTCATTAAGTTAGAGGACTGAACTGAAATGATCTTTCTAGCTCCTGTCTGTGGTTAAGAGTGCTGCACGCAGAAAGGACAAAACGAAGCATGCAGGACCCAATAGTGAGTGCCGATTTCTTTCTAGATGGGCAACACCTTCCTCATTCATGCAGGGGAGTTGAGGCAGATGAGACAAGGCAGGCTTGAGAGTTTCTGATGGGCAGGTACATACTAGATCCTGGGGACCTGGATCATCCATGTCATATTGGGGCAGTGGATACCGTTGCAGACGAACCAGGAGGAGAGTTTGCTCCACTCATCAGGACTGCGGCCATAGATGGACAGGCGGGGCTCAGCATGCTGATACTTGGCCTCCACCAGGTCTGCACCTACCTCCTGCAAGCCAAGGGAGAAGTGCAAGCCAGGGATTCCCACAAGTTCCTCTGGGGTCCAGGGAGAGGAGGTTCCCATTCTATTCCTTTCAGAATCTGAAAGGGTCAGATCCTTAATCAATCTTGAAAAGCACTGTTAATTTCTCTACCTTAGGAATAGGGGTCTTTAAAAATCTTTTTTTTTTTTGAGACAGAGTTTCACTCTTACTACCCAGGCTGGAGTCCCTTTCCTCAAGAACCATGCCAGGTACCATAGATCTGATTGGTTCCTCCTCACCTTGATGATAGTGGCAAAATATTCCCCATTAATGTAATTGTCTGTCTTCAAGTAGAGGTCCCGTAGCTCACTTGCTCCTACAGGGTTGTATTTGTCATTGAACTTATCAAAACGCTGGAAGGTCTGGCGTCCCTGAGTCAGGAAAAAAGAGCAGAAATGTATTTTTGCCAGAGCTGTCTGGACACAGGAGCTAGAAAATAGTCAAGCAGAACTGGGGCCTGGTAGTGGGGAAGGGCATTGGGCTCCAAAATGGAATTTGGGGCTGGGCACAGTGGCTCATGCCTGTAATCCAAGCACTTTGGGAGGCTGAGGTGGATGGATCATGAGGTCAGGAGATTGAGACCATCTGGCCAACATGGTGAAATCCTGTCTCTACTAAAATACAAAAAAATTAGCTGGGTGTGGTGGCACACCTGTAGTCCCAGCTACTTGGGAGGCTGAGGCAGGGAAATTGCTTGAACCGGCAAGGCAGAGGGTGCATGAGCCGAGATCGTGCCACTGCACTTCAGCCTGGCGACAAAGCAAGACTCCAGCTCAAAAAAAAAAAAAAAAAAGGGGGGGGTGGATTTTACTGGGACAGGTGACAATGAGCAAACTTTAAAATTGTCAAATTGTCTATGGTGCTTTCAGGCAGCATGGTAAGCCAAGATGGTTAAGAGGGCTCTGAGAAGGGAGGGCTTGCAGGAGAAAGACGTGAGGTTCTGAGTATTGACGTGAAACTGACTTTGCCATTTCAACCTACAGCATGAACATCCAGCGAATCAACAGTCAGGTCATAAGGATGCATTTTTAACTGAGCAAAAACTTCCTTTAAGGTCATATTCTTCTCCTTGGTGCTATAGACCACTCTGTCGGCATCGATTTGGTAAGATTTCTTAATAAAACGCAGCAGATGTTTCTGGTTCATGCAAGCGGCTGCATGGATATGGGTGTCCACCTGTGTGTACATTTAGAGAAAGAAAAAAACATCAATCAGCCTTAGCTATCCTACTTTGTTTAGAGGATATGATGCTGCAAACCCCACTGTGCTGGGACAGAGAAAGTAACGAGGATGTGAGCTGGCGGAAGTGCTTCAGCAATAAAGAACTCATTACAACCGTGATGCGCCCATGAGAGGATGTGAAAGGCTAGGCTAGATGCAGTAGTAATGCTTGCTTCTTCTGTATAGCTGCACATCCAATTTATTTCCTACGTCTGATCCACGCTACATTCTTCTGGACCATTGTTCACTCCTGAAACACAACTGGAAGTGAAGTAACTACCGTAACGTTCAGGCCCTAAGGAGAAAGGATTGAAATTATGGAACCATGACACAGTGAGGGAATTTCTGAGGTAGATATTCTTATAACTAAATTTTATACTCTGAAATTTCAGCAGATTTAGTCCAAAGTTGTATAGGCAGCTAAGCCAGGATTTGGGCCTGAATCTCTGCTCAAATATTTCCTATTCCCACTTTGTTGTAGTCGTTTTAATGGTTAAAACACATCTTGGAAGTGTTTCTAGTTCACTGGATTTCACAATCTCTAGGCTAATTTGATATTCACAATCCTCATGTGAATTGGATTGGGCAGATGTAGTTCTCAATTTTACAAATGAGGACACTGAAATGAAAATATTTAGTCACTTCCTCCAAGGTCGTAGTCAGCAAGTCAAAGAAAAAGTATTAGAAGGAAGATCTTTCAAATTCTAGAATGGTCATTTTTAATGTTTTGTTGTTGTGGTGGTTGTATTTTTGTTGTCAATGATAATTATAATTTTTTATGTTAAAAATGTGGCAAACCTTTCTATGGGGAAAACAATAGAAATGGCACTTAACCCTAACTCTTTAAATATAATCTGTCTGTTTTTGCTAAAATCCACTGAACCTGTAGAAATCTTAGATTTATCAGAAACACACTGTTTTCTTGGGCTTCTCAAGAAATAATTGGATTGTTTTTGCCCAGGAATTACCTGTGAGCTACTGAAATGTTTACCTTCCTGCAGTTATAAAAATCTCGGTGGGGGTTGTTTTTCAGCTCCTTCAACTCGTCCATCTCGTTGAGCATCTGATGGACCTGGAACTTGGAGGAGAGGAACTTCAGGCGCCGGTGGGTGTAGGTCTTTCTGTGAAAAATAAAATTACGTAATTCCAAAAAGTTGCAGACATTCAAGAAAAACAGCCACAATTTTGAAACGATCAGGACCTTTATCATTCATATTGAAACGAACTTTTCAGTTTACTCTGCAGTTAACCTCACTGAGAAGTACTGGGCTCCAAGGGCTTAATCTTTTCAACAATCTTATTTACTGAAAATAATGAGGGAGACATAATAATGAGGGAGAACCTGGAAAGGTATCTTAAAAATCAGTGGAGAGAGTGTTGTTCAAAGTCAAAGGTCCTGGCTTTGGGGTCAGCAGATTCGAGTGCGAATCCTGACTCAGTCAGTTGTGTCACTTTAGGCAAGTTACTTAACTCCTCAAAGTCTCAGCTTATAAAACTGGAATCATAAAAATAACCACCTCACAAAGCAAGTGTAAGGAATAAAAGGAACAATGTACATGAAAGGTTGAATACAGTGTTTGAACATAGTACCCATTTAGTACATACTTAGTCTTGCTATGAGTAGCAGTAGTTGTACTGGTTGTTTAGGTCTCGCTAAATACTTACACAGGTCCTTGAGCAATTAAAGCAAGTAAAAAATTCATATCGTCTAAGAAGGTGTCCAGATTTGGGTAAGGAAGTGGCTTAGGCTCATCTTTGCTGGCTGCTGCTTCATTAGGATAGACGTACACTACACCGTCCTTCATTTTGAGGTGATAGCCCAGGTTTTCAGGAAGGTTGTCTGTTTGGAAAGGATCTTCTCCCTTCTTCACAGGAGGAGTAAAGACTTTTTCAATCAAACACAGAATAATATGTTAGCACATAGGATGAACTACCACATAAAAATAACTGAAATCTGAAATACTACAACATCTTATTAGCTTGGAATCTGGTACTTAAGTTGTAATTGTTTGGAATTAAGCTAACCTTTATTTTTGCATTATTTTTCAAAGATAACTAAATTAATAATATAAAATTACTATAAAAGTAATATGTTGACCAGACGTGGTGGCTCACGCTTGTAAATCCCAGCACTTTGGGAGGCCAAGGTGGGCAGATCACCTGAGGTGGGGAGTTCAAGACCAGCCTGACCAATAGGGTGAAACCTTGTCTTTACTAAAAATACAAAAATTAGCCGGTCTGTGGTGGCATGAGCTTGTAATCTCAGCTACTCAGGAGGTTGAGGTGGGAGAATCACTTGAACCCGGGAGAGGTACGTTGCAGTGAGCAGAGATCGCGCCCCTGCACTCCAGCCTGAGCGACAGAAGGAGATCCTGTCTCAAAAAAACAAAAAGAAAACAATATATTATCTAGTGTAAGGATAAGTTTCAAGTTCTTTGGAAGTACTGTTTACATAAAGTAACCAATATACTGCTTATAAACAACGTTAATTATTTACTGAAGTTGGTCATCGAAGGCTTTCTGTTTAGAGCATATTATTAGCTGTTAGATAATAACATAAAAATAAAAGTCAAACTACAGTTAAAAAATAAATTTGGATCTTTACCTTATTTAAGCCAATCTTTTTTATTAGGCTTAATTTAGAGTATTTTTTGAAATAGGCTTTTAAAGATCAGTTTTGGGTTCACAGTAAAATTGAGTAAAAAATGCAGTTTCCAGGTGGGGCATGGTGCCTCATGCCTGTAATCCCAGCCCTTTGGGAGGCCAAGGCAGGTGGGTAATTTGAGGTCAGGAGTTTGAGATCAGCCTGACCAATATGGTGAAACCCCATCTCCACTAAAAATACAAAAATTAGCCAGGTGTGATGTTGTGCTGCATGCCTGTAGTCCCAGCTACTTGAGAGGATGAGGTAGGAGAATCTCTTGAACCCGGGAGGTGGAGATTGCAGTGAGTAAGTTTGTGCCACTGCACTCCAGCCTGGGTGACAGAGTGAGACTCCATCTCAAAAAAAAAAAAAAAGAAAAAAGAAAATGCATTTTTCTATACTCCCTGCATCCACACACGCACACAGCCACTCCCCACTCTAGACATCCTGCATCAGAGGGTCCATTTGTTACAATAGATGAATCTACATGAACACATTATAATCATCCAAAGTCCCTGGTGCACATTAGGGTTCACTCAAAGCCTATGGGTTTTGGCAAATGTACACTGACATGTATCCATCCTTACAGTATCATACAGAATAGTTTCACTGCCCTAAGAATCCTCTGTGCTGCACCTAAAGTGGTTTTAATGTAAAAAGAGATATAAAATAAATTATTATTATAAGAGTTATAATTCTTATGAGAATTATTTTTTCAATCTTTTAAAACACATAAAATTTCTGCTCAAGGAATTGAGAAGAGATTAGGTGAATGTGTTCCCTTCTTTCCACTGCTAATAATTTCAGCCTAAGAAAGCCGTGAACACATTTCACACTGTCAGAGCCTTTTAGAATTCATCCTTTTACCTTCAACAAGTATGCTCATTTATGCCTCTTTACTGCTATGCCCAAGGAAGGCATCAGAAAGTCTCCTGTTTGCAAGTGATGCCTGCAGCAGCCAAAGTGAGAAAAATAGCATAGGAAAAAATAAAAAACAGTCTGCACATTTCCTATTCAAAATTCGGAGATAAGGAACTGAAGAGAAGTGAAACAGCATGTTGCCACATCAAATATTAATTTTGAAATCTTTATACTCAAGGATTAATAGTAAGATAAAGTGTAATTTTGGGGAAATAGAGACAAGACAAACAAACTAAATGTCAATATTATAGAGGATGGGCAAACTACTGTTATGAGTTACCAAACTGGAGACATGTTTAATATGATTTTAATATTAAAAGGAATTACAGAGAGGAAGTTGTAGAACTGGAGATCTTTAATAATATGACAATTTGGAACTTCAAAAATCTTAAACATTTGCCTCTTCATAAATTTTAGTTCTCGGATTGTAATCCTCAAATTGTAAGACAATTACAGAAAGATATGTATATAAAGATGCATATTGTACCCTTGCTAGAAACAAGTTTTTAAAAATTGGAAATTTAATTGCCCCAAAATAGGAATTAAGTCAATTATAATCCAATTATACAATTGAAATCTGTAAAATTATTAAAACCTTATTACTGAAAGATAATGTACGTAATTTTCTACAAGGCAGAAAGTAAATACTGAGACAGTAAATCAAATGCTGTGGAAAGTCAGAACGTATAGTTCACTTCTGTCCAGAAGGCAAGAAATGATAGTCTTTGGGCTGCCTCTAGAAAGACTGGGTTGCCTCTGGATTCTTGGACATGTGTTGAATAAGTGAGGGGAAGGACAGCCTGGGCACAGGGAAGCATAGCAGCAATCCAGGAGCAGGAAAGTGTTGAACTATACAGAGAATGAGAAATATTTCTAACCAGAACAAGAGTTTAACGAGTAGAGAAAGTAAGTTTAGAAATAGGTTGAGTGTGCAAGTTCAAAAATAAACAGGCTGGGTGTGGTGGCTCATGCCTGTAATCGCAGCACTTTGGGAGGCTGAGGCAGGCAGATCACTTGAGGCCAGGAGTTCGAGACCAGCCTGGCCATTATGGCAAAACCCCATCTCTACAAAAAATACAAAAATTAGCCAGGCATAGTGGTGCACGTCACTAATCCCAGCTGAGGGAATGTGGTTTTTTTGGGGGGGGTTTATGAGGGGGCACAGTTTTTAGGGCAGAAACTTCCCAATGCCTTGCCCCCCTTCCATTTTTTTTTTTTATTCAGGAGATGTAACCGTTTATGTTTGAATTTTGCCGGCATGGGAAGAAACTAAGAGTTAATTATTTTAGCAGAAGTTTTAAGGAACTTTTTTTATTGCCTGGGGTTTCTTTCAGGTGAAAAGTTCTCTTTCTCCACGCTCCTTTGGACTTTATGTTTGGGTTCCTTTTTACAAACATTTCCTTTGTGGAAGCTATTTTTTTCTCTTCTTGATTTCCCCTTTTGTGGAAGCCTCTTTTTCCCTCCTAAACTTCATTTTTCTTCCCTTCCACTCAGTGTGGAAGCTGCTTTTCTTTCCTGGATTTTATGTTTTTGGATTCTTTCTTAGTGTGAGAGTTAGCTGTTTCTTTATCTCTCCTTCTCCAGTTTCTCTCTCTCTTTAAATAAATTACTTTCTACAAACACTTTTAAGTCCCGCATTTACTGTGCACTGCACTGTGGTCCCCTCTCTCATTCTTAAGAGGGCAAGAGACCAAGAACCTGGAGAAACTCAGGTCCTCTCAAGTCCTCTCAGGTAAGCTAAGGGCACCCTAAACCCCTAAACCCCAATGTAACATTTTGGCGAGCCAGCCAGGAGAGGGGTACAGCCAGGCAGAGCTGTGGAGAACTGGAGCAGCAGCGCCTCAGAGGCACAACCCAGCCTGTCTTAAGCAGCATGGCCCAGCCAAAATTAAAAGCGCAGTTTTTTTTCCCTCTAAGCTCTCTCTGTGTCTCTCTCTCCCTCCCTCTCTCAGCTGCTTTTCTAGGCAAAAACCTGCAGAAGGTGGAACAGGCAAACGCTCTCTGCATGTATCAGGGGCAAAACCAGGCGTGTGCAGCCAGGCCAGGAGGAAAGCTGCAGGGCGGGGCAGCCAGGTGCAAAGTCTCTAAGCAAAGCAACAGCACTTAGAAAAGCAAAGCGGTGGGGAGGGGCAGCATAAAACCGAAAAACCCAGCTGTTAAAAACTGCAGTCAGGAACGGCACAAGGGAACTTCCCCCAGGGCGTTTGCCTGCCGCCATGGGTCCTTGTGTTGGCAGTGGCTGGAAAAGTGGCCCAGGGTGTGTGCACATAGTCCCAGCAACATGGCAAATGGAACATCACAGGAGCCAGGGCAGGCCTTCCCCTCCAGCACATAGCAGGGCGGTGCAGTGGCCTGGCTTTTAAACTAACCCAGCAAGCAGCTTTTTTCTTCTCCCAGTGCAGCTGAGGGAAAAGAAGCAGCTGCTGGCTGTCATCCCGACCCAGCTTTCAGCAGGCCACACCGCTTAAGATTGCAGCATTCTCATTCAAAATATGGCTTAAAAAAGCTTTCTGCCTTCCCTTAATGCAAGTGGCCTGTTAGCACAGTTGGTTACGGTGTAGAGCTAGCAGCTGCCAGGTTACTGGTTCAAAACCCTGGTGAAGCCAATCTTAAATTGGTAAAGCCTTTTGGAAAAATTCAAAAGCTAAAGGCTATGGGACTTTGTGTTTAGTGTATAATTTGTCTTGCTTGGGATTGGCTCTCTCTCTGGCAAAACTTTTCCATCTAAAAAGTCAGTTAAACCGGTTCCAGGCCCCAGATAGTCAATGGCAGGTCTCACAACCTTAAACGCATTTTCTTACAATGGAAGATGGATGGGTTAGGGGAAAAAAAGGTCTGGCATCAGCCATGCCCAGCCTGCCTTCTTTAAATTGTGTGCTCTAATGGCTCCTCCCTAAAAGATTACCCTTCTAGGGCAGTTTTATAAATTGGCCTGCAAAAATTAAACTTTTGCTGGAAAATATCAGTACCCATCTCCTAGCCTCACTGGCCTGGTTCAAGGACTCATTGGTATGAACCACTCAGCCCAACAGCCCTTCATGCCTCTATGGTGGTCACTGAAGGTCAGGCAAACAGTAAGTTCCATAAAGCTGGTAGGTCATAATTTAAATCCAGTACATGGAAGGCCCTCTAATAAAATAAATCATGCATCTTGAGCACACAAAATTTTGGGGTACTAACTGAAAAATGTTTCATTTCAGTATCCTTAGGTACTTTACCTAAGAAACACCTTAGGTCAAAGCGGCTGTAATTTCTTTAACTGGGGGTGCGGGCATTCCTTGTGTTCAATTTCAGATGGGTGCTTATAGTCCCAAGCTCAAGTCCCCATTAAAGTGTATACTGGAAAATTAAAACCAATTTAACACACAGTCTTTAAAAAAAAAGCAGCTCATTTTTCTCTAATGAACAGTGTGTCCAAATTACCCTCTGCTGCATAAAAAGCTAGCCCCTAAAGGGAAGGGAAAAAAATCCAACAGCTTTCCTTAAGCAATTGTGGAAGGCCTTAAAAAAGTACACCCCCATCCCCAAACTCCATTGAACATCAGTTAATACTAAAGGACAAATATATTAGCCAGCAGCAAATATCAGGAAAAAGCTTCAAAAGCCAGCTTTGGAACCAAAACAAAGTCTGAAATCATTACTAAACCAGGCAACCTCAGTGTTTTACAATAAAAAACAGGAAAAACAGGATAAAAGGAACAGGAAAAATAGGGCGGCCTTAGTCATGGGTCTCAGGCAAGCAAACCCCAGGGGCTCAAATAAGGGAAAGGCTTGGACTAGCCACCAGTCTAGCAAAACTTGTTACCAGTGTGGTCTAAAGGAACATTTTATAAAAAATTGTCCCCAGAGGAATAAACCACCATCTCATCCTTGCCTGCTGTGCCAAGGGAATCACTAAAAAGCATGCCGTCCCAGGGGATAAAGGTTTCCAGGGCCTAAGGTGTCAGGACTAATGGTGCCTAAAGCAAGTGCCAGCACCAGCCATCACCCTCACAGAGCCCCAGGTAAAGCTGACCATAAAAGTCCAGGAAGTTAATCTTCTCCTGGACACTGGCATGGCCTTCTCAGTATTTCTCTCCTGCCCTGGAAACTTAGAGCTTGTTCATTCTCTCCCCTCAAACTCTCCCTCTCTGGGCCCATCTCGGAAAAAAACGTTGTAGGTCATTCTGTCTATCTCAATGGCATTAAGGTGGTGAAAATTAACTCATAAATTCATCACATTCAGCTAAAGCCTTGGACACCTCCTAAAAAAAGTCATAAATCCTCCACTCCATAGCCTAAAGCTCCAGAAAACAGTCCTTCATATCCCTGCAAGCCATTAAAAAAATCTACATCTGCTTTTCCAACAAAATCCCCAGGAAAGTAACCAAGCATAAGTCTAATTTATATCCTGGCATTAACAGGGCTATAACCCTCGACTTTGCTCTCTCTCAGACTCCAAGTATCCTTTTCATAGTGGAAAGGAAATCTGTCCCTTTCTAGAAAAAATGCTGCTATTTTGTAAACCAGTTAATTGTTTTAAACATAAAACTTGAAAATCAATCAAACACAGGGCTGAAAGCCTTCCAGAAACAGTATTGTAAGGCTTGTTTAACAACTGACTGTTCTGGCTCTATTTTCTCCTAGGCTCGTTTATAACCATTCTTTACTTGGTGTCTGGGCCTCTCACTTTTAACCACCTTGTCACATTCGTTTCTTATAAAACCATAAGGTCACAAATAATCCTGCCACTGGAACCTTGGATGTTCTTGGCTTGTAAGCTCTATCATAAACCTCTAAATCAACCTGCACCCTTAAAAGGCTCTGAAAAAAACCTCAACTGCAGGGCCCCTTCTACGCCCCATTTCAGCAGGAAGTAGTTAAAAAGCAATCAACGTCTGAGTTCCAACAGAAGTTGGGCTTTCTTGTTCAAAGCAGGGAATGAGGGAATGTGTTTTCTGTCCAGGTCCACGAGGGGGCGTGGTTTCTAGGGCAAAAACTTCCCAATGCCATGCCCCCACTCCCATCTCTCTCCATCCGGGAGATTTAACGGTTTATGTTTGAATTTCTCATGTGTAGGAAGAAACTAAGAGTCAATCACTCCAGTGGAAGGTCTAAGGAACTCCTTTCTTAGAGAAGGTGGGGGCTCCTCCCAGGCTAAAAGTCCTCTTCTTCTACACCCCTTAGGACTCCATGTTTGGGTCCCCTTCCAGGAACACTCCCTTCGTGGAAGCCATCTTTCTCTCTCCTGGATTTTCCCTCTGGAGTCCCCCTTCCACACTCTCTCCTGGAAGCTTGTCTTCCCCTCCTAAACTCCATCTCTCCCTATTCTCTTCTGCTCCGTGTGGAAGCTGCCTTTCCTCTCCTGGATTCCATCTTTCTGGATTCCATCTTTCTGGATTCTCTTACTCAGTGTGAGAGTCAGCTCTTTCTTTTTCTCTCCCTCTCCTGTTTCTCTCTTTTAATAAATCACTTTCTACAAACACTTTTAAGTGTGGCATTTACTGCGCACTGCGCTGTGGTCCCCTCTCTTATTCTTATGAGGGCAGGAGACCAAGAACCTGGAGAAACCTCCTCTCAGGAAAGCTAAGGGCACCCTAAATCCCTAAACACCAATATAACCCAGAAGGCTGAGGCAGGAGAATTGCTTGAACCCAGGAGATGGAGGTTGCAGTGAGCTGAGGTGGTGCTGCACTCCAGCCTGGGCAACAGAATAAGACTCTGTCTCAAAAAACAAACAAACAAATAAAATGTAGTTAGGAGGCCTCAAATGCCAAGCTAAATACTGAACTTTGCTTTATAGATAGCAAGGAGCAGCTGAGAAGGATGTGCTCAGATCTGTGTCTTAAAAATTAGCACCAAAGTAAAGATGAACCAAAAGAGTGAGGCTAAAATTTAGCAGAGTAGTTAAAAAGCTCTTGCAATAATCTGGGCAAGGAGAAGGAAAAGCCTGAATGAGGGTTCGGGGAGTGGTGAAGAGAAAAGGTTCAGAGGGGAGTTGTGCAGACTGCAGCCAGTGGTTGGACGTGCGAGGAAATGGGGCCACAGATGACTATTACTATGATATTTTTACACTGGATTACTCATAATCTAGGGGCGTATTTGACATTTAATATTTAGCAGTTTGAATGAAAGATATATTTCATACATTACGTAAGGGAATTGTTACCTGGGTAGAAGCTCTCATTTGCTACCCAAGCCTGGCCGTCGATGTTCCGCAAGTATTTGGACGGGGTTTTAGGGAACCTCTGAAACGACTTCTGCATGTATTTCTCCCGTATGCATAGTGCCCGATACAGACCTTTGCAAACAATTTCGAAATCTTCAACTGTAACCTGACAAAAAAATAATATCAGCATATCAGGGTGAATCCATGAGAAACTGAGAAGTGGGTGAAGCGTATCCTTGGCACCCCCCAGCTCTCCTGAGTGTTACAGCCCATTCTGAGCCTCGCCACTCACCTGGCTGCTTCTTAATTGACTTGGAACCTGAATCTCCCTCTCAGAGCAGGTCCTGAAGCTTTTCTAGCTTTTTGTCTCTACCAAACTTACCTGTCCTACAAGTCTTCCCCTTATAATCTTGTATTCGTTTGTTTTTGGTTTTTCTTACATAGAAGTGATTACCTAGCTAATAGGATTAAAAGAACCCATTTTAATGTGGTATATAATTTCTTCCTTCCAAGTACGTGCGGAGATTTTAAGTACAAGACAATATCTCAACTGAAACACCATTTGACTCAAATTGTGAGAATTCACACCGCTTGTTGGTCAGTGAGGGAAATATTTTAGGATAAATATGGGGTCATAAATCTCTCAAACCCATGCATTGCCTTCTTCAGCTATGATGGATCAGAGCATCACTCTGTGAAAAGTTAGTCTTTTAGATGGTTTTATTTATTTTTAAAGATGGGGTTTCACCATGTTGGTCAGGCTGGTCTTGAACTCCCGACCTCAGGTGATCCGCCTGCCTTGACCTCCAAAAGTGCTTGGGTTACAGGCGTGAGCCACCACACCTGGCCAGATGGTTTTAAAGATAATTTTATTTCTGGGTAAAAATGGAGAGATTCTAGAGTAAAGCTTTATTAGAGCTGCTGGAAATTTCCCTGCGCCCATCCCCAACTCCTGGCTCGGCCAGGCATGCGCAAGTAGTTATAACTAACTTAACACCACTGGATGCTCATTATCAGAACCCGCAGACTTTTACTCTGGGACTAACATACGCTTGTCCCCAGTAATTTAAGGTCCAGATATTGATCCTGAATGAGTTTATTTTAAAGACCTGCTGATCTTGGCCCAAAGAGTCTGGCACAGGTGCTAGGTCTGGAGGTCTGCTTCTGTACTTCCAATGGCGTGCGTAGCTCATTGTCACCAAATAGGTCACTGGTCTATGAGGTCCTCAAGAATGAGAGCTGGGTCTCACTCACCTTCATGTTCTCAACACTTAGCACACAATGCCTAGCACAGAATAAGTGCTCAATAAAGACTGATTAAAGTGAAGCTAGTACTTATCAGGGATTAATGATCTTGGGAGCTGAGCCCTGATTTCCCATTTGCCTCTCTGTTTAAATTACGAGGATGAAGACTAACTTGGGTCCAGACTACAGCCAGGAAGAGCGTAGACTGTTGCTCAGCAGCCCAGCCACGTTGAGCCAACAGGTACAGCAACATACGTTGTTTTTCCCAGACTCCAGGTCAAGTTTCAGGGGCCCTCCAGTTTTCAGGAGGAGAAGCTGCTCCTTGGCTTCTGTATATTCTGTTCGTCCTCCGAACATCTTTCTTTTTAGTCTTATTTTCACTCCATCAAGCAACCGGATATGAAGTTTATCTCCAAATTTTTATGTTCTTTTGAATTCTGGAGTTCTCCAAACTGTGTTTCCCCTGTACCCATCTTTATCAGACATTTCTTTTTAGCTGTTTAGTGGCTAAAACCCCTGCCGTTCAGTTAGCACCTATGTTATACAGAAAATGATGAACGAGAATGAGGTGAATTTAATTGCTCTGTCACTTTTCAGTATCGTAGGACTGACCCTAAGTGGGTCAGTTATATGAGAAGGGGGCTCAGCACGGGTCATTAAAACTATATTTGGAGCATCAACTGATGGCTGCACAGCAGTTTCACCAATATGATGCTGATTCTGCAAGTCCGTGTGGCAGAGATTTATTAATTGACCAACTGTTCTGGATGAGACAAGAAGGTCAAGTTGTTTGTGACACGAGTTTACTATCCCTGTGGCGTACTAGAGTCTGTTCCAAATAATGATCTACCGTGTAAGCATCTGTAATGAAATGGAAGGGTTCAGCTTGTCAAAAAACAACAGCCTCAATCTAACCTCTCTCTCATCTTCCTTCTTTTCTCTTGTTCCTTCTTTTTTCTCTTCCCTCTCACTTTCTCTGGATCTGTTTTCTGTGGTTGCTTTATGCCACCTGAACCCTTCTGACTATCCTAGGTCTGCTGGGGTCCTTTTCCCCCCAGAACTCCCCATGCCTCCCAGAGGCTCCCTTTTCTGATTTATGACACCATCAGTGAGACGTGCCCACCCTACTGCTCTCCTTGGTCCTTTGCCCAAATCTGTCCATTGTATTCTGTGACATACACACTGCATTCTACTCTATATTCTCCACGTGCTATCAAATAAGATAGAGGAGAAATTATGTGGGATGATAAAAACAACACAGAAATATAAGACATACCATGTTAGTATTTGAAATGCAATAATGAAGTGTAACAAAGGACAGGTGAGCTAACACCTCCGTCAACAAAGAGAAGAAGGTAAGGAGCTAGAACTGTCAAGCTGAACGGTCTCCTGGTTGCTAAGTCTGAGTGGCAAGAAACAACTCACCCCAGAGGCATAGTCGCCAGTGATCTGCACTCTCTGAAAATCAGGCACGGTCTGGTATGTTGGAGATGAACTGTACTCATCGATGGGGGACAGCTGGGTGGAAGACGGTTCACTTAGTGGAATGGAGAATCTAACAGTCTTCCGTCCTTGGAAACGCTTTTTTCTGGGTTCGAAAGTGAAAAGAGTTAATTTTGTCTTCATCAGGTGGTTCATTATGATAGATGGATGTTTCCCTATACAATTTTATTCTGAGGACAAAAAGTAAAAATTAAAATGTGGTTGGGTATCAGAAACAGGATTCACGCATAGTGAGAGGAAAAATCACTGAAGACTAATGACAGTGTGCCCCTGTCCCTGGTCTACCTTGGGACCGCCTTAGCGATCCTGCTAGAAGGCCTTCGCCATGACACCCTTCTTCCCAGGCAGTGCCCTCCCGGCAGAACAAGCAGTCTCGGTGCTAGAGAAGACACAGGCTATGTCAGCTACCACCTGAATCATTTTATTCATGTTCCTTAAACATAGATAAAGGAGCTCCCATCTACCCACCTGGACAAAATGGTGCAAAAATGACTACCTTATAGGAATTCTATGAGATTTAATGTATATAAAATGCCTAGCACAGTACCTGGAACTTATAAGGTGTTCAATATTATTTTCTCAAATCAACAAGAATTTACTGAGTCTGACCCAAGTTTGTTGCTTTGACCCAAGTCCGATGTTAAGTCCTATGGAGGATACCAAAAGAGGTGGACTGCTGTTCTTTCCTCAAAAATGTAAAACCAAGAGAAAGACAGCAGAATAGTCTTTTTCCCCTTGAAGCAGGTGGGATGGGTGGGGGCTGCAAGGAGGGGGTTTCAGCGAGGTGGTTAGTATAGGTTTGAGGTTTGAGGACTAAAGTGTGGCTGCTACTGAATCCTAGAGTGTTCAAATAAAGGAAAATAGAGTTGGTGAAGAAGGAATTTCAAAGACTGCTTGGGGGAGGCAGCAAGTATGTATCGTGGACATAAGATGGGCAGGGCATGAGGGCAAAAGTGGGGAGCAGTATTCCTAGGGCCAGGAGGTGGTCACAGTAGCTGGAGGACAGGATTCTTGTCAGGGAGCATAACATTAAGGTTGGCCTTATCAGAAGATGAAGGCTCTTGAGTCCCAGTTTATATAACCATTGTGTGTAAACTGAATATGTTCACAGCAGCCATTTGCCCACTTTGGTTTGAAATAATTCTATGGTATCTTAGCTTAGATGGGTAGGGAGGCTTCAATCAAGGGAGATGTGAACCAGATAGGAGACGCACTGCTTTCTTCTTTTTTCATCATTGGCACCTCCTCACTCTACTTACTCTAGGATGTACAGTGTGCAGGGAAAAGGAATTTTTTTTTTTTGAGACAGACTCTCACTGTGTCACCCAGGCTGGAGTGCAGTGGGGCAATCTCGGCTCATTGCAGTTCCACCTCCCAAGTTCAAGCGATTCTCCTGCCTCAGCCTCCTGGGTAGCTGGGACTGTAGGTGCACACCACCATGCCTGGATAATTTTTGCATTTTTAGTAGAGACGGGGTTTCACCATGTTGACCAGGCTGGTCTCAAATTCCTAACGTCAAGTGATCTGCCCACGTCGGCCTCCCAAAGTGCTGGGATTACCGTGTGAGTCACTGTGCTCCGCCTTAGGAATTTCCAACTCCGGCAGAGTTCTTCCTCTGAGTCGAACCATCATTCTGCTCAATTGAACCGTATCATCCCTAGCAGATCCCCCCTCCTTAGATGCCAATATACTAAGCATTCTCCTTACACCACTTACCTCCTGGCTTCTATAGAAGTGGACAGAGTGTCCAGATGGAATATGTGTGCTTGCATCTCACGAAGAGAAATTGGACAGATCTCTTCCACGTCAAAGGGGGAAATCTCCTGACGACCTCCTTCATCTTTCACTTCAGAGGCGAACACTTTTTCAGCAAAGCTGCGCATGGCATCATCAATTTCTAAAAGAGGTTTTCACATATTAGTGTTCAAGCCCCTTTGCAAAAGTCATCTGAGAGTGTCTGCTGTGTGTAAGGCATGGGGCAAGGACTGTGCTGCGTGCATGGCTCCCCTGCTTTCCAACCAGGGGCCCTGAAACACCGCAGAGCTCAGTGTCTGCTCTCCTTTTAGTGGGTTTCTGTGTGGGTACCTTGAAAATATGCTCTCAGGAACATGGGTCAGATTCTCACAGCACATTGCGGAACAATCCTAGAGATGAGACTGAGGTCTTATAGGACTGCACCTCATGGAAGGTCACCTGTTTCTGGCCAGGCTACACTGGAGTTCATAGTTTGAACCATGCAGCACAGTTCTTCCCATTAGGTTGGTGGAGATTTTTTGATGGTTTTATAGATGTGGATAAGGTTATTGGACCTTGGAGTTTTTCTTGTTAAGGAGAACCAGTGATTGCAGTGATCTAAATAATTTTGAGAAATAAATGTATACTTTAGGGTCTTTATTCTGCTTAAGACAGATACTGTGTTTTCTCACACATCAAACTTTGTTTTTTTTCAAATCCAGACAACTTGGTGATATGCTGCTGTGTGCAGGGAGGGGACCACTAACATTTACTACCTAGTGCTGGCAGTCCCATTTCTTGTGGACCTGGGCCTCAATAAAAAATGACCATTGGAAGGCAAATTTTACCTGTACAGACCCTAATTTTTCCATTCTTTTTTTTTTCCCTTGAGATGGACTCTCGCTCTGTCATCAGGCTAGAGTGCAGTGGAGCAATCTCAGCTCACTGCAACCTCTGCCTCCTAGGTTCAAGCAATTCTCCTGCCTCTGCCTCCTGAGTAGCTGGGACTATAGGCACATGCCATCACGCCCAGCTAATTTTTGTATTTTTAATAGAGACAGGTTTTCACCATGTTGGCCAGGATGGTCTCGATCTCTTGACCATGTGATCCACCTACCTTGGCCTCCCAAAGTGCTGGGATTACAGGCGTGAGCCACCGTGCCCGGCTTTCCCATTTTTAAAATGGGGAGACATCATGCTTTTTAGTTTGGCAATGAATACCCTAAGACCCTCAGGATATAAGAAAACCAGTGTCTCTGGGCGCTGTGGCTCATGCCTGTAATCCCAGCACTTTGGGAGGCCAAGGAGGGTGGATCACTTGATGTGAGGAGTTCAAGACCAGTCTGGCCAACATGGTGAAACCCCGTCTCTACTAAAAATATGAAAATTAGTTGTGCATGGTAGTGCATGCCTGTAGTCCCAGTTACTCAGGAGGCTGAGGCAGGAGAATCATGTGAACCCAGGAGGTGGAGGTAGCGGTGAGTTGAGACCATGCCACTACATTCCAGCCTGGGAGACAGAGCGAAACTGTCTCAAAAAAGAAAAGAAAAGAAAACCAGTGTCATCATGTGGATGGTGACGGCCACCAAGTATCTGCCTTTCTGTCAAATTCCACTGTGTTCTCCACATCCTCAGTGTTTTCTGTCCAAATAGTCATGACCGCTAATACTTTTCTTGGTATTTCCAGAAAAGAGTTGGTGGCAATAATGACAATGGCAAATAGGTAACTAGTTGGAGCAACAGAAGAAGACAGAAACATTCCCAACAGGATGATGGAGCAAACTGTATGCAGAGAGAAAGATGCCCCCACCCATGAATGTCTATATAGGCCTGCAAACGTCCGTATTTTCTATTCTAAATTAGACGTCATCTGTTGAAGCTCCTTGCTGTGCACTTAGCACCTCCTACATCTTCCTCTATTTCTGTTTCTTTATCTGTAAAGTGGGAATACTAATACCTACCCAACCTCGCTGGCAAGGCTGTTGTGACACAAAGTGAAATAATGTACGTGGAAATGCCTTAAGGAAAATAAAGCACCACATTATATTGAATGATGTAATTTGTGGCATTGGTCAAACAGATATTTGGTGTGTAGGGTTAGCTTGGACTATGAATGAGATGATAAATGATATGACTTAGTACATGATACAATGTACACTGGAGATGAGAGTAATTAATTCATAACTTCACCAACAATAACAGTTCAGCCCGTTTTAAAAACCTGGTTTGTTAAGCAAAGTTAACAGCAAAGCCCATTATATTGCCCCAACTTCATGCATTTATCTGCTTCATTAAACTCAAACACCTGAAACCAAAAAGCATCTTTGCCAAGCACCATGATCCATGAAGAAACAAATGGAACACCAGGTAAATGCATTCGATGGCCTGAGAATGCCTCCACACCCTACTGCCAACGGATCCCCAGAAATAATCTCACTTCTCCCTGAGCATCACGAGCAAGCACATGCATCTCAAGGGAGAGTGGCAAGCGGACGTTGGAAGCGGCTGTATGCACCATGACGGGCAAATGGAAATAGGACAGTTGGTTATGAAGATGAAAATGAGGATGATGATGTAACTGATCAATAATGCTGGAGGCCTCAGGAAGGACGGTGTGGAAATAGACATCCAGAAACCGAATCCTACTTGCTAGACTCTTACAGAACAAGCATTCATTGTCTGGGAGTGTACATTTCTATTCGTTTCATATTTTAAGACAGTGTTGTTTTTACTAAGATTATATCTCTCTAAGCCACTATAGACAGTTCAAAAGTAGAAACTTTACTCTTGAGAAGTAGCTTACGTGATGACCAGAAGTTATATGGTTGATATTTCCTTCCATTGAATCAACCACTTGATTTGACTTCATGTAACCACAACTGAAATTTGATTCCTAATTCAAGAGCTCTGCCTTTAAAAAAAAAAAAAAAAACTTTGAGGAGTGGGTCTGGCATGGTGACTCACACCTGTAATCCCAGCACTTTGAGAGGCTGAGGTGGGAGATTGCTTGAGGCCAGGAGTTCGAGACTTTGGAGGCTGGGCAACACAGTGAGAACCCCATCTCCACAAAAAATATTTTTCAAAAATTAGCCAAGCATGGTGGCATACGTCTGTAGTCCCGGCTACTCAGGAGGCTGAGGTGGGAGTATCGTTTGAGGCCAGGAGGTTGAGGTTTCAGTGAGCCATGTTTGATTGCTCCAGCCTGGGCAACAGAGTGAGAACTTATTTCAAAAAACAAACAAGAAACCCCAAATTTCAGGGACTGGTGTTGATTATAGAAAGGAAAGAGGGAAACATATTTCAAAAGGTAAGTTGATAGGCTGAGCGCGGTGGCTCACGCCTCTAATCGCAGCACTTCGGGAGGCTGAGGTGGGCAGATCAGGCACATCACCTGAGGTCAGAAGTTCAAGACCAGCCTGGCCAACATGGTGAAACCCTGTCTCTACTAAAAATACCAAATTAGTTGGGTGTGGTGGCACGTGCCTGTAATCCCAGCTACTCGGGAGGCTGAGGCAGGAGAATCGCTTGAACCCAGGAGGCAGAGGTTGCAGTGAGCTGAGATCATGCCACTGCACTGCAGCCTGGGTGACAGAGCAAGAATCTGTCTCAAAAAGAAAAAAGAAAATGTGTCTGTGACAGCAGGGTGGCCTTGGGCAAGCCACATAATCACTGGGAGCCTCAGTGTTCATCATCATACAGGGGAATGTTAATAATAATAACGTCAACTTCAGGGAACTGTTATGAAGATTACACAAACATACTGTCCAGAAGTTGGAGATTATTATTTTTAACACAGGAGGTGCAAGACTCTTGAAGAGGAGTATCATGCTTGCTTCTTCACCCAACAGGCCCAGAAAGCATGCTTGTTTCTCAACAGTGCTTTACTACTGTGTAGGAAAGACAACGCTGTAGGCCTTTCATCTGCCACATTTCATCTCCAGAGGAATTCAAAGGCAGACCTACTGTCAGTCAGAAAAAGGACAAGTCTAATTTGAGATTGAGGGGAATATGCAACTAATGTTATAGTTTTACCTAAAATAGGTTTTGAAGGCTGGGCACGGTGGCTCCCGCCTGTAATCCCAGCACTTTGGGAGGCCAAGGCAGGTGGATCAACAAGGTCAAGAGATCGAGACCATCCTGGTCAACATGGTGAAACCCTGTCTCTACTAAAAATACAAAAAATTAGCTGGGCATGGTGGTGTGTGCCTGTAATCCCAGCTACTCAGGAGGCTGAGGCAGGAGAATTGCCTGAACCCAGGAGGCGGAGGTTGCGGTGAGCCAAGATCGCGCCATTGCACTCCAGCCTGGGTAACAAGAGCAAAACTCCATCTCAAAGATAAATAAATAAATAAAATAACTAATTAATTAAATAGGTTTTTATTTTATCTGGTCACAAAAATTCACAAGGATTTTTGTTGTTGTTGTTGTTGCACTGGAGTTGGTTTACTAAGGCAAGACTCAATAGGCCCCTTTGGCTAATCTGTCTTTTATTTCAAAATTTTAAACAGGCTTGGTGTGGTGGCTCACACCTGTAATCCCAGCACTTTGGGAGGCTGAGGTGGGCAGATCACTCGAGGTCAGGAGTTCAAGACCAGCCTGGCCAAGATGGTGAAACCTACTAAAAATTCAAAAATTAGCCAGGTATGGTGGTGCATGCCTGTAATCTCAGCTACTTGGGAGGCTGAGACAAGATAATCACTTGAAACTGAGAGGCAGAGGTTGTGATGAGCCGAAGTTGTGCCTCTGCACTCCATCCTGAGCCACAGAGCAAGACTCCATCTCAAAAAATAAATAAATAAAATAGATAAATAAAAATAAGCACCTCATGAGGTTTCCTTTTTTAAAAATTATATGTATATATAAAATCTTTATACATGCCCTAGAATCCAGAAAAGGCATGAGCTTCTTTGCTATGCTATGGGATATCTATGGTCATTATTAATTTTTGTTGACTTTCAAGGCCATTATTTAATAAATACTGCTGAAAAATAATCATGTTTCTGAATTAAGGAACATAAAGAGTATCATTTTTTAAATCGATACTCTGACAAATGGCAGCAAAAGTAATGCAATACTCACGTTTCTCTTCAGCTGTATGAAGTAAAATAAAACAAGGTAAAATATGCGAACAACTTTCTGAAATCACGGTGGCTATTAATCAGTGCTTTGGGATAGATGCATGTAAACTGCTCTTATTTCTGCTCATGCTTCCAGCTTCTCTACATTTTGCTGCCATCAGAAACCTTGGGAATATGGTCATTATACAGCTCTTCATTTTCTTTTCTTTTCTATTATGTCTCAACATTTTTAAGTATACTTTTTAAAAGGCACTCTCTGTAAAATATTATTCTGTAAAATATCTGATAAAGAAAAATGGTAATGCTCATAGGATGTTGGTAGCGGTAAACGTAAAACAGGTCATTTGATAAACAATTTAGTAACACCTACCAAATAATCATTTCTGAGAAGCTATCCTATGGAAATAATCCTCAAACATGGAAAAAGTTTCAGGTGTCAATATTATTATCAGAACATATATATATATATATATATGTATATATATATATATATATATATAAACTATAAAGAATCTAAGGGAATAGTTAATGGAATATTTATGCAGTCTTTTAAAATGGTTTTTAGGAATAGTTTGGGATATCACGATAAAGTGGATACGTTGTAAAGTTAAACCAAAACATTATCCTGCCAAAAGCAGATTACATGTGCAATATAATCATAACAGCATCTTTTAAAAAACTTCTTTAATTTTACACAGAAAAGAGATTGAAAAGAAAAAAACATTGAAATGTTAAGAGTAGATGTCTTTGCATAGTGCTGAGGACTGCAAATGTTAACCATCAGACCCAGCCATTTGCAGTCCTCAGCACTTTGGGAGGCCGAGGTGGGTAGATTGCTTGAGCCCAGGAGTTTGAGACCAGCCTGGGCAACATAACGAAACCCTGTCTCTACAAAAAAATACAGAAACTAGCTGGGCATGGTGGCACGCACCTGTAGTCTCAACAACTAGGGAGGCTGAGGTGGGAGGGTCACCAGAGCCCAGAAGATTGGGGCTGCAGTGAGCCCTGATCGTGCCACTGCATTCCATTACCGAATTTCCTAACTTTCAAAATGAGTGTTTATTTTTTCAGCACAATTTCTATTTCACATAAAACATGTATTGCTTTTATCATTTAAAATTATAACATTATTATTTTTTAAATTACCCTGTGTACAAACCTGGACCGCAGAAAGCTATTCTCATGAACCATGAGAATAAACAGATTGGGTTATTTTTGTCATGTTCATGATTTTCAACTCGGACCATAGACAGAGCCATTGTGTAGGCGCCGTCTCAAGTACGGCAGCACACCGTTTGTTTAGACTAGCAGAGTAAACAATAAATATCTCACACATTTCTCTACCGGGATCATCAAAGATGCTACATACATAGTAACAGTTTTAGAAACTTACCCACATCCCAAAACTAAAAACAAAAAACCCTTGAAAATGTTTTGTGTTTTCCTGAAATGTATTTTAAAGTTATCATAAACCCTAATTAAGAATGATCGAAATTGATAAGGTAGCTAAAGGAACAGTTGCATATGAATAAGAAAACAATTGAGCTCTCCATTTTATACACCTACCTGGGAGTTTGAACAGAGGCATTGTTGCTGAGATCCTTGATTCTAGGATAGCACAGTGGAAAGGAAGAGAGAGGAGACTGTGGATGACTGACTGGCACTATAAAATATCCTGACATTCATTTTATTATTTTGCTTTGCCCCCTGAAATTTGACCCTTCTCTGCTAAGTGGAGAGAGATGAGCTTTGGACCTATTTATAACTTCAGCCATTTGATAGTGAAAAACAGGTGAAGCTTTCAGTCTTTGGGATTAGAAGACGTGGGCCAATAATTGCATTTCAGTACTCTCTAAATCTTCCTACAGACCGGATCTTTGGCAAGTGTAGTACAGGAAGTGACCACCGATGATGATTTCCCACCTTAGTGAAACAGTGAAGTCTTTCTGGTTTCTGAAGCTGGGATCCTCAGGGTTTCACATCATGAGAGCAGCTTTCTGTGGTTTGTGAACATGCTGGTACATTCATCAGACTCTCAACAGACGCACACGCACACGCAGGAATGCATGTTTTCGTTAGAAATACATCTGACTTAGCAGAAATTCAGTTGACAATTTAATGAATTAAGTGATGAATTTACTTCAAGTCTTACAGAAACTCAACTGTCCTCTGGAGTGCTCAGTTACCACTTCTCTACCTATTGTTATAACAATAGCTTTGTTTTGATAACATTTTATAGTATGTAAAACACTTTGCAAACATTATCTATTTGATACTAATTACAATCCTTTAAGGCAAATAATACCTTATTCCTGTTTCCCAAATAAGAAAACTGGGGCTCTGACAGGTATCTTGCCCGAAGTCATTCTGTTCATCAAAACGGCAAAGCCAAGGCTCTCTGGACCCAAATCTCATGCTCTTTCCACAGTAACACACAGTCTTATTATGACGAATTATCTGATGGCTACTGCCAGGTACAGAAGGTACACTGCTAGACTCTGGAAAATTTTAATTATAACAGCTTACATTGAAGACCAGCTTGGCACTTCAGATTAGCAACAGAATTATGGGCATAAACTAAATGATCTTTTTACTGTTAACTGTTTCTTTTTGAAAACTGGGACAAGCCTTCTTGTTGGCAAAACTTAAAACTTAATATTTTAGTGCTTTGCCTGTGGCCATCCTCTCAATCAGTAATATTGAACACTTTACAAAGGTATTACTGAACCAAAATATTTGTTCATTTCTTTCCAACTCCTTTTTTTGTGAAATTTTCACCTGAATTTCCCAACAGTATCTATAAATTGATATATCCAAACCAAGCATCTTTCTCCACAAACCTGCTTCTCCTTCAGCAATTCCTATCTTTATATAAGTGATAGTCTCCAATTTTCTCATTCCAATTGTGTAAATACCCTTGTTGCCTACCCAGAGGTCATTTTCCCTATCTTTCTTACAAATGAAAACTTATTTGGTTTGAGCATTAATGCGCTCAGCCAAAAAACAACATATGCTAGATTCCTCAGTGGCTAGAAGCAGCCGTTTGACACAGCCTTGCCCACGTGATGTAAGCAGCACTGCTGGGTGGGATGTCTCCAAATGTTCTTTTAAAAGGGACCACCAGCTCAGCTGGCGCATGTTTTGCCTTTTGCCCTTCCTCTTCTTCCTGCCTGGAAAAGGAAATATGTGGATAGGGGGTTCCAAACCAACCATTGTTTTAACACAAATGGTGAGCAGGACAAGAGCCACGTGAAGAATACCCAAACAGAAAGAATCAGGGTCCCTGATGGCATCCTGAAGCCACCATATTAGTCCAGGACTTCCCATATATAGAATTCTAGTTTAATTAAAAAGTATTTTTTAAGAGACAGGGTCTCACTATGCTGCTCAGGCCAGGGCATAGTGGTTATTCACAGGTGGGATCCTACTGCTGACCAGTACGGGAAATCTGACCTGCTCTGTTTCAGACCTGGGCTGGTTCACTCTTCCTCATGCAACGTGGTGGTCTTCCGCTCCCTGGAGGTCACCCTGTTGATGCTGAAATTAGTGTGGACACTTGATCAGCATAGATTTCTACAACCCAGAACTCCTGGACTCAAGTGATCCTCCTGCCTGAGACTCCTAAGTAGCTGAGACTACAAGCATGCATCACCATGCCCAGCCAGACCTCTTTATACATCAGAAAAATACATTTGTTTTAGTCACTGATTAGTCAGTTCTTTTTTTGGTTATTAGAAACCAATGTAATTTCACCTGATAAGTCATTAGTTGCCTCAAAGTTGGTTAATTGCAATAGAGTCCTGATTATTTCCTCTGCCGCCAATCCACATTGCATAATTCCACCACGTTAAATCTTCTGAAAAACCACTTGATCATTATATTCTCAGTTCAAATACATTCAGTGACTTTTTCTTTTTTTGAGATGGAGTCTCGCTGTCACCCAGGCTGGAGTACAGTGGGGTGATATTGGCTCACGGCAATCTCTGCCTCCTGGGTTCAAGCGATTCTCCTGCCTCAGCCTCCTGAGTAGCAGGGACTACAGGCACACACCACCATGCCTGGCTAAACTTTGTATTTTTAGCAGAGACGGGGTTTCACCATGTTGGCCAGACTGGTCTTGACTCCTAACCTCAAGTGATCCGCTCGTCTCGGCCTCCCAAAGTGCTGGGATTACAGGTGTGAGCCACTGAGCCCGGCCTCAATCTCATAATTCTTACTGACAAAGGATACCTAATTTGACCCTATCTGAATTTCAACCCAGTTGTTATATATTCTTTCGCTGCCAGTTTAAAATTGGAGTACATTTTCTTAACTTCTGAAGCTCCTTCTGTGCATGTTCCATCATGTGAACTAGATTTTCATGATATACTTTCCGGGCATTACATCCATGCTGTGACCGTAGCTCCGCATTCTTGATTTGAACTGCTCGATGCTCTAACTGGGCCGTAGAACTGTTTACACATTGTTGCCATGCAGTAATGTCATCTTTCTTTCTTTCTCTTTCTTTCTTTCTCTCTTTCTTTTTCTTTCTTTCTTTCTCTCTCTCTCTTTCTTTCTCTTTCTTCTTTCTTTCCTTTTATTCTTTCTTTTTTTTTTTTTTGAGACAGAGTTCTGCTTTGTTGCCCAGGCTGGAGTGCAGTGGCTTGATCTCAGCTTACTATAAGCTCCACCTCCCGTATTCAAGTGTTTCTCCTGCCTCAGCCTCCTGAGCAGCTGGGACTATAGGCATGCGCCACCACACCTGGCTAATTTTTGTATTTTTAGTAGATGGGGTTTTGCCATGTTGGCCAGGCTGGTCTCGAACTCTGGACCTCAGGTGATCTGCCTGCCTTGGCCTCCCAAAGTGCTGAGATTACTAATGTGAGCCACCGTGCCTGGCCCCAGTAACATCATTTTTCTAACTCAGGGAAGGGGCTGGAAGCACATATCATTTCATACTGAGCAGTTCAGTTGGTTGGTGAGCAGCCATTCTTTCAAATCATTTCTCATTATGTTAGTTTCAAAAGCAGAATAATCTGAGACTGTCACATAACTCAGGTAGTTTTTAATAGGCTGGTATCTGCAAGTTTCTTTCTCCACCAGCATTGTGGCCACTTCCTGGAAACCAATAGCTTATAACCTTGATCAAAATACCACAGTGCATCCACCACAACGTCTCTGCCCACCAAACCTATGCCTGCCATTCTGGGAAACTTAGGTTTGCCTGCATTTTCTGGGTACCACATATTTTAAAGACAGATTTATCAAATCACAAATTAGATATGGGGATCAAGGGAAAAGGAATTTTGAGACTAAATTTCAAGTTTCCTTGTGGGTGATTTGTAGGAGAGTAACGTCACTCACTAAGATGCCGAGCACAAGAGGGTGAATAGGATTAAGGCCAAAGCCAATGTATTCGACTCAACTCATCAAAGTGGAAATATCCAGTAGCAGTTGGATGTCTGGCTCTGGGGCTCAGGATGCAGTCCTAAACTGGAGATAGATTTGAGAGTCACCAGCAATGATGTTGTAAAACTCTGATAATAAATTACATCACTTTGAGAGAATGTGTAATGAGAAAAGAACAGAGGGCCACAGATGGATTCTTTTTTTTTCCCCAGTTTCCTGATCCTTGACCTAGTTCTCTCTCGTTTTTTTTTTTCTTTTTTATTGAGATGGATTCTTGCTCTGTAGCCTAAGCTGGAGTGCAGTGGCACAATCTTGGCTCACTGCAGCCTCTGCTTCTGGGTTCAAGCCATTCTCCTGCCTCAGCCTCCTGAGTAACTGGGATTACAAGCACCCGCCACCACTCCCAGTTAATTTTCATATTTTTAGTAGAGATGAGGTTTCACCATGTTGGCCAGCCTAGTCTCGAACTCCTGACCTCAGGTAATCTGCCCACCTCGGCCTCCCAAAGTGCTGGGATTACAGGTGTGAGCCGTTCTTAAGGACAACCGATACTAACGGTTGGTTGTAGAAAGAAGAGGCCACAAAAAGAAAGGTGAAATGGGAGGAAGGAGAACCAGGAAAAATCGTATCACGGAGACTGTTGGAGAAAAGCATTCTGAAACTGAGTCGTGGGGTTAAATGCTGTGAGGCTTCATGAGAGGGAAGAAAGCAGTCTATAGGCTTTGGCAGTTAGAAGGTTGGTGATGACTGTTGGCTCAGTTCAGGTCCTCCAAGAAGATGCACAGACAAGATTAGACATGCAAGACATTTATTGGGATAAAACCTGTGAATGATAGAGGGGAAAGAGCAGGAGTATGGAAAGAATGCCTTCAGATCATGATGCGATGCAGGTTTGACACTTGTGAGAGGAGAGACGGGGAAAAGGCCACAGAGAATAGTCTGAGAACATCTTAGGCAAATGGTGAGTTCCCCGACAAAGATTGCCCTGACAAAGTATGAGTCCTGTTGCTGTGGTTTGAATGTGTCCCCCAAAACTTCATGCGTTGGAAACTTAATCCCCAATGCAATGGTGTTGGGAGGTGGTGTTGGTGATTGGGTCATGAGGCCAGAGTCTTTATGAACGGATTCATGTCATTATTGTGGGAGTGGGTTGTTATAAAGTGAGGCTGGCCTCTGGTGCCTTTCCCTCCGTCTCTTGGGCTCTTCTGCCTCATGCTCTTTTGCAGTGAGATGACTCACCGGATGCCAGCGTTATGTTCTTAGACTTCCCAGCTTCCAGCTCTGTAAGCCAAATAAAGTTTTATTGTTTATAAGTTACCCAGTCTGTGGTATTCTGTTATAGCAGCAGAAATGGACTAAAACAATTGCATAGAACAAATCTGGCCCAATTTTAGTATCTCACTGTGTTGTCATTGATTCTGGGATGGGCACGGTGGGTACTCAACATGACTTCATGTTTACAAATAAAGAGGTGTGGCATCTGTAAGCTGTCAGCCAGCCGTGCTCCATGAGGCAGGTTCAAGAGCATCTTCTCCCACCTCCATGGCCATAACAGTTGGAGAAGTTTGAGAAGACTCATGGGAATGGAGGTTTGATGGTTCTGACTTGAAGAGTGAATGGGAGGTGAAGAAGTGAAGACTCTTCTTCCCTCCTTCCTTCATTCTCTCTGTCTGATGTTGTCAGACAGAGGATTTGGAGAACAAAGCAAAAGTAGATGGCGGGGGAACAAATAAATATAAAGAAAGTAGAAACAAATGGGTAGAACAAGTTTCCAGCTCTGGAGGACATGGGAGGAGGTGGAAGCAAGACCCAGGTGAAAAGAGAGGGGAGACCTTTTTTCTTTGAATCTGGAGTGGTGGAGGGGAGAAGGATGCAGATAGAGGTACTCTGAAATGGGTGAGTAAGTTTGGGGTATTCAAATCCTGCATTATGTTTTAGATTCTGGATTTATTGAGTAAATGAGTGAATACAAAGTTGTAAACACGTGGTTATGTCTAGAAAAAGCTTTGTAGGTTTAAGGAATGAGGAAGAGTACAGAGCAAATATTGTCTTTACCACCAAGTTAAAAATGAGACGATCTTAAGAGAGGGATTTTTCTTTTTGGAAATTCCACCTGATGCAGGTTAAAAATATAATTTATTTTACTATGAAGAGTTTCTAAAAATGCATATATTCTAACAGTTTATTTATTTATTTTTTTGAGACAGAGTTTTTGCTCTGTTGCCCAGGCTGGAGTGCAATGGTGCAATCTCAGCTCACTGCAAACTCTGCCTTCTGGGTTCAAGTGATTCTCTTGTCTCAGCCTCCCGAGTAGCTGGGATTACAGGTGTCCACCACCACATCTGGCTAATTTTTGTATTTTTAGTAGAGATGGGGTTTCAGCATGTTGGCCAGGGTGGTCTCAAACTCTTGACCTCAGATGATACACCCACCTGGGCCTCCCAAAGTGCTAGGATTACAGGCATGAGCCACCATGCCCAGCCTATTCTAACATTTAATGCTTTAAAAATAATCCAGTTTTATCTATTTTTATTTTCTCATACAATTTAAAGTGAATTTTATTATTTAAAAAGGACCAATTTCTTGATTAAAATTCAGGGCTTACTACTGCATATGGGGAAGTAGGCACCTTTATATGTAGTTGGTGTAAGTGTAAGATTTTAGCTTTTCTGAAAATAAATTTGGCAATATATTTATCAAAAACCCTAAAGAATGTGCTTATCCAACAATTTTATTTTTATGACTTTCTTAAGAAAATTTTTATGTAAGTAATCAAAAACGTACTTCAAGAATAAAGTAGCTAAACCTTTATAATAATCAAAAAGTAGGAAAAACCCACACGTCGACCATAGAACATTGAATAAAGTATGGTATAACCATAAAATAAAATGCCATACAATAAAATGATATAGATTAATACATATTAACAAGAAAAACATTCACAAAATTTTATTAGTGAATATTACAATGATGTATAGTATAGTCTTTGTAAAAAAAAAAAAAGAAAAGTATTAATTTACATATCACTACAGTTTACCCTCACATTCTTTCTGGGTAGTGTGATGACAGTGATTTTTACTTTTTTCTTTGGGCTTATTTACATTTTCTACTATGAACAAGCATTATTTCTATCATAAGGAAACAAACTGAATTTAAAGCAAAACAAAAACAAAAATCTCAATCATATCATCATCTGCAGCCTTCAAGGAAAATGCCCAGAAATTCCCTCTAATGGGAAAAGTCTACTTACTCATTCTTTTTCTCTAAGCACGCTTTTCTTCAGGCACCAGTATATAAGATAAACTAGGCTTATTTAATTCTATCTTTGTTTTAGTTTTTAGCCAAAATATTGTTTTCTATATCTTTTAAAATGATTGGTGTGCAAATATTTCAGTTATATCATGGACCACATCAGGTGGAGCTAATCTAGGGACTTAACCATTGTTTACAACATTATTTTAGTGGAAAACATTCTAAGATCCAAATATCAAATTCACAAAGATACTTTTTAAATAGGAGATTTCTTGTAGTTCATGGAGTTGGAGGTACTGGAGGCTCTGTGGGAAGCAGATGACGCTGTACAGGAATGAACTGTACACAGATTACTGTGCCTGGGTTTCCATTCCGCTATAGCAGGTCTCCCTCCCTGCTGTGAAACTTGCTGGGGCCCCCACCTCTTTCCAACCCGTGCTTCATCCCACATTCCTCAATGCCTCAATGCCCACGGTAATTTGTGGTTCAGAAGACAGCATACCAAAGGGTTCTGTGGGACTGAGGGTGACAGTCGGTTAACTGCCAGCTCAATTTTTTTTGTTACATTGCTTTGGTGGGAGCAGTTCTGAGTTCATTACAACTTCCAGTTTAGGAATAGAACTGGAACATAGTTGCCAGCAGCAACCATAGGTCTTATCATCCTGTTAGAGGTATAGAACAATTCCTTTATACCTAAGGCATGCATTTTGGTTTGGAGCACAACCAAACCTGTGGAATGGTGAGGAATTTTATGGTACTTCACTGCATTCAGTCTCATTTTCCTGTCAGTAATAATTTCCATACATGCCTAAAAATAAAGAAGTCAAATTTATAAGACACATCCTTTTCCATGAGACAAACTGACTTTATTTCCTGTCTCTGGAATGGAACTGAAATTCAGCAGTTTGCTGTAAACAAAACAGGCTTGTACTTCAGCAGTGTACTATGTTCTGTTAGAGGAGAGAGGGAAGCACCCCGTGGGGTCCCTGCAATAAAAACAGCGATAGAAACTGTTGCAAGTTGTTTCTTGTGGATGTTGTGTTTTTACTATATATTAACTTACTTAATTTTCACAATGGTCTTTTGAAGAACTATTATTGCTTCCATGTTACAGTTGAAAAACTTCAGGTATAGAGAGGTTGACCCGCTCAAGGTCATACAACTAGTAAGAAGTAGAAGTGGCATTCAAGCCGAGGTATTCTGGCTCCAGAGTGGGGCTCGTAAGCTCTTATACACCATCTATTATGTAGAGTGCAATGAACATGATTGTGTCTATAAGAATACTGGGATCTGGCCGGGTGCGGTGGCTCACGCCTGTAATCCCAGCACTTTGGGAGGCCGAGGCGGGTGGATCACGAGGTCAACAGATCGAGACCATCCTGGTCAACATGGTGAAACCCCGTCTCTACTAAAGATACAAAAAATTAGCTGGGCATGGTGGCGCGTGCCTGTAATCCCAGCTACTCAGGAGGCTGAGGCAGGAGAATTGCCTGAACCCAGGAGGCGGAGGTTGCGGTGAGCTGAGATCGCGCCATTGCACTCCAGCCTGGGTAACAAGAGCGAAACTCCGTCTCAAAAAAAAAAAAAAAAAAGAATACTGGGATCTGGACTAGACATGAGGATGTGATCTGGTGATTTGCAGTTTGATAGATGGCTGTGGAAGTAGATTGGTGAAGTGGTTTTTATGCTTTTACTTATGAAATATATATATATATATTTTTTGAGACGGAGTTTCGCTCTTGTTACCCAGGCTGGAGTGCAATGGCGCGATCTCGGCTCACCGCAACCTCCGCCTCCTGGGTTCAGGCAATTCTCCTGCCTCAGCCTCCTGAGTAGCTGGGATTACAGGCAAGCGCCACCATGCCCAGCTAATTTTTTGTAATTTTTAGTAGAGACGGGGTTTCACCATGTTGACCAGGATGGTTTCGATCTGTTGACCTCGTGATCAACCAGCCTCGGCCTCCCAAAGTGCTGGGATTACAGGCTTGAGCCACCGCGCCCGGCTGAAATATTTTTTAAACTAAATATTTTCTTCCTCCCACCAGAGACAGGAACTCACTCTGTGGGTCAAGCTGGAATGCAGTGGTAGTGGTGCCCTCATAGCTTACTGCAGCCTCAAACTGCTGGGCTCAAGTGATCCTCCTGCCTCAGCTTCCTGAATAGCTAGGACTACAACAGGTGGGGCACTAGCTAAGTTTTAAAACATTTAGAGACAGGGTCTTGCTATGTTGCCCAGGCTGTTCTTCAACTCCTGGCATCAAGTGATCCTCCCACCTTGGCCTCTCACAGTGCTGAGATTCCAAGTGTGAGCCACCATGTCCAGCCTCAAACTAAATCTTGAATGAAACCTGAAAATGAAAATGATGAATGTGGAATTAATCTGGTGTGAAACTTGTTGGTGGGAACTCCCACTTCTTCTCAACCTGCTCTTCATCCTACCTCCTGCTCCTTCCTTGAAGTTGGGGGACAAGGGAGGAGGAGAGAACCATAGCCATTCAGCCTGTCTTCGGTCTCCTTTATACTCCAAAGGCTTTGAGCAGCACGGTTTAAAAACTACTAGTGGCCAGGCATGGTGGCTCACGCCTGTAATCCCAACACTTCGGAAGGCCAAGGGAAGCACATTGCTTCAACTCAGAAGTTGGAGAACACCCGGGACAACATAGCAAAAACCCATTTCTATAAAAAGTACAAAAAAAGCCAAGTGTGGTGGTGCACAGGTAGTCCCAGCTAATGAGGAAGCTCACATGAGAGGATTGCTTGAGGATCCTGGGAGGTGGAGGTTGCAGTGAGCTGAGATGGAGTCACTGAACTCCAGCCTGGGCATCAGAGCCAGATCCTGTCTCAAAGCAAAACAAAACAAAACAAAACAGCTAGTGAATCAAAAAGAGCGGATTCTGGAAAACAGGAGACCCAGGTTTGAACTTTAGATAATATCAATACATTTTTAGGGGATTCAGTTTTCTCATCAGTAAAATGGAGATGATTCCTACTTGATATGGTTGTGAAGGATTAAACAAGGTATACAAAAGCATGAAGCAATATATAAATATTAGTTTCTGCTTTTTGTTTTGAGACAGGGTCTCACTGTCACTGGTGTGCAGTGACACAATTTCAGCTCACCACAACCTCTGCCTCCCAGGCTCGAGATTCTCCTACCTCAGCCTCCCAGTAGCAGGAATTACAGGCATGCACCACCATGTCCAGCTAACTTTTTGTATTTTTAGTAAAGATGGGGCTTCACCATGTTGGCCAGGCTTGTCTCGAACTCCTGACCTCAAATGATTCACCTGCCTTGGCCTCCCAAATTGTTGGGATTACAGGCGTGAGCCACTGTGCCCGGTCTGGTTTGTTTCTACATTGACTTGATTTGAAAAGGAGAGGCCCAAGTGGCAATGAGATGTGAGACAATATATGTTGCATCCTGGTAGCCAAGAGGACTTGCAGAAGAATCAGGGAAGGTGACCATGGGCAGTGTCCAGAGGTCAGCAACCAGAACACTGAAGTCAAACAAGTTATGTCAGGGTAAACACTGTCCTTCAACTTTGAAGCAATCACCAAATTGCAATTAAGAAATTTTGTTTTAGAGGTTTCTGGGGAGACCCAGTAGAATACAAAAAATTCATAAGGAACCAGTATGTGTCCGAATCACTGCCGTATGCCCAGAGCAGTACAGGGACTAGGTATGTAAATCAATTAGGAAGGAAAGTCATAAGGAAAATGTACCAAACTACTGTAATAAAACATTTTGTTAGAACTTGTGGCTATGCTTTATTGGGGATCCAAATACAGTTCTCTTAGAGTGACACAGGCCTTGGGAATTTCATTTCATATGCCATGCTAGTTTCCTTTTGGACTTTAATAGTAAATGTCAAACTCCTCAACTTCACAGCCTAAACAAGCACACACTTACAAGATCTCTTGATCCAACTTTCAACATGTCTTTCCACTTCATACCATTGATTCCCAAAAATATTCCTATCAGGAATGTTGGGTCTCAGTTGTAAATGTGAATTGAGTTACAAGAAAATATTTTAAAATCATGTGCAAGTTTTCTTTCAGACTTAATTATAATCCACACATTTCAAGCTCCTACAGAAATATCAATAGCGCCAATTGTACCATGTCCGTAGCATCCATTCTGAAAGATTGCTCTTCATAACTTGGGTATTTCAGGCTGTTGCGAATAGAGACTGCTAGTAGACAACTGCTAGCTACAACCACATCCTCCCGTCAGGCACGTAGCTGCCTCTATCTTTAGAAACGTTTAACAGCACTGTAAGTCACAATATTGCAGGTGCTACCCATTTTTACTTCATATGGCTTCTACAAGTTGATGGTAATCTGAATTTATAGTAGTTCATTCCTCCCCTCCATTCCCCACTTCCACTCCAAACACCAGTAGTCTATAATAGACTATTTTGGTGCAACTCTGAAGTAAATAATGTGGTAGAATACAACTGCAAAAAATGGTCAACTCACGTCTAGTTTCATGAATCTGAACCCTCTTATGTTCCTTTTGCCACTGGAAAGAGTATTTCTATCTATTTTGTATGTTCCTGAAGTTCCAGCTTTCTATTAAGGTGAAGGGCCACATTTCACTGCCCAGTGAATTTTAAAAGCATTACAAAGCACACCCTTCCCTTTTGGAAACTGGACATTTGGAAACTCTGTGCTCTTGAGTCATGGAGCTGGACAGCCTCAGGCAGTTTTGCAAAGTGATCACTAGCAAGGCCTCTTGGCCCCTTCTCATGTATTTATGGATATCAAATAACTCATGCAACTGTGTTGGCCTCTCAATGACCTCGAGTACTGCTTATGAGAACAGAAACCTTAATAGCGCAGAGATGCACAGGATGTGCCCTCATATTCCAAATAAGCAGGCTTTGTTAGGTACCTTCTCATCAGTTGTTTCTGTAGCTTTATTTTGCTGAACAGAACAGCAGTTCTCATCAGAAAACATCCTTTCCTCTTTTCAATTAGAGGATCAAATATTAAAACAAATTTTTGTAAAATGTATATGAAAAAGAAATGGACTTTGTATCTTTCTCTCTCAAACTAATACCTAGGCCTCTATATGAGGTGATAGTTTTAAAGATACAAAGTTCATAATTCTGTTTTTCGTATACATTTTACAATTAAAATATTTATACTTTCTAGTCGTTCTAACTAGAAAAAATACTTTGTCATTTAAAATTGGTTTTCCCAAGCTTACTTCAGCCACATGTTAATGACTTACATTCCCTGTCTCCTTTTTAAGAAAAAAAAGTGAAAACAAATTTTGATAAGTCTTTGGTAGAGTAAACCAAGGTCCTCAAAATTATAATATTCCAGTTAATTGAAAATGCCTAGATATGATATTATTCTTTTTAAAATCTCCTTAAGGTTGGGCAATCTGATACATCGTAATTCAACTCTCCGATTTTGCAAGTGAAGTAAAATTATATATAAGATTTTGGGCCTCAAGTTCTCTAGGCCCTAGCATCAATGCTCTTCCAACTACAGCAAGATTGCTAGATTGTTCAGTAATGCAAAACCAAGACAAAAGAGCTCCAATGGCATCTTAATGTATGCATATCTGACAAATATCTATGAAATCACCCCCAAGGTAAGACTTGAAAGTCGGTTTTTATATATTTTATGTGATAAAATGAGGAACTCAGACACTCTAACACTTCCAAATGTCACATCCAAAAGTTTGAAATTAATATTAGCATTCTATAAAGGCACTTCAGCGAAAATAAGAATTATGACTAAGCCAAGAACTTCCAGTTTTTATTTTTTAAACATCATTTAACAAGGAAAACATTCAACCAAATTAAAAAGAATTAGATTGGATTAATTTACAATAAAATAATCAACTTAAAATATCAGCCCTTCCATTTAGGGCCAAGGAGGCCAATGGTTCCTGTTTAAACAGCAGAATTGCACAATTATTTTTACTTATATTTAATGGCACACAAAAATAAAAGTTTTACTACTTCCACTGACACCCTCCATTCCCTCCAGAGTAGAATTCATACAATTGCATATTAGGTCAGAACTCAGGCTTTTAAAAATTATCTTGGCTGGGCACGGTGGCTCACGCCTGTAATCCCAGCACTTCGGGAGACCAAGACGGGTGGATCACAAGGTCAGGAGTTCGAGATCAGCCTGACCAACACGGTGAAACCCCATCTCTACTAAAAATACAAAAATTAGCTGGGTGTGGTGGCATGTGCCTGTAATCCCAGCTACTCAGGAGGCTGAGGCAGGAGAATCGCTTGAACCCGGGAGGCTGAGGTTTCAGTGAGCTGAGATTGCGCCACTGCACTCCAGCCTGGGTGACAGAGCAAGACTCAGTCTCAAAAAAAAAAAATCCTCTTACATTCTAAAATATAATACAACTACTCTGGTAACAAGAATACTTATAAAACAATTCTTATAGAAATCAAATACCTTAGATAATTGCGTGGCACATTAGACTGCTCAAAGAAACAGCAAAGATGAAAAATAATGTACAAGAATTATAGTCCCTTGTTTATAGAAACCATCCAAATAAAATATTTTCCCTAATTTTCCTTGCTTCTTATAATTTATTAGCAGAGATGAATTACAAGAAGTAGAATGCACCATTTTTTTGGTTCTTGGTTGTAGCTGCCAGCTTAGTTCATGACTATAAATATAAAGCAAATATGAATATGCTCACAAGTTCTGGAATGGGAAAAAACCCAGATAGCTCTAAAATGTTTCTCTATCCTTGCTTTCAAGTCATGACAAAAAAATTCACAGCAGTTTAAAGGATGGTGAAAGACTAAACATAGGGCCCACTACAATAGAGATTCATTTTACCTATTACACTCCTACAGTAAAAACTGTAGTAAGTATGAGATTATATTTAAGTAACATTCTATAGTAGGCTGTTGGAGCAAATACAGCATTTAACAGGTTCATTTATAGACAGGCATCGTAGCCTTTAGACAGAACATCTTATTTTCACACTCTTGAACATGTAATATTAAAAAAAAAACAAAAGGAACAAGTAATTTATGACAGCTGGCCAGGCACTTAATTTGGGGAAAGAGAAGGATTTCGAGGTAAACTAGAATTATTTTCAGCAATCACAAACATGGCCTAAAAACTACTTTTTACACCATACTGAAGGTATTCAGCTTTTAAGTTTGTCACTCCTTTGTGCCAAAATTCACACCTAGGTCTGACTTTTTTTTTTTGACCAGTCTCGCTTTGTCACCCAGGTGATGGAGTGCAGTGGCACGATCTCTGCTCACTGCAACCTCCGCCTCCTGGGTTCAAGCGATTCTCCTGCCTCGGCCTCTCAATTAGCTAGTGCCTGGCTAATTGTAACTTCTTAAGAAGCTATTCAAGGAACATACTCAAGTCTGAATTTTGGCCCCATTTAGAAACTTCTGTGCTTAGAACATACTTGAGAAAACTGTTAAGTACATACAGACGAAGGCTATTTATTGGCACAAGCGCCCAAGATGAGTAACTATCTTTCTCCCTAATTTGACATCAAATTTAATAGGTTCTTAAGAAAAAAAAATCAAACTGCCAGTCACAGAAAAACAACAACAACAACAACAAACAAACTGAGGTGATAAGCCTCAGGAAAAGTAGAGTAACACTGCCCCAGAAGGAGCAGAAACAGAAAAGCAGAATTCCCGTTTACAAATGACAGTACTGTGAAAGTTCCCAGAATTAGCAGTAAGGAGCACAGCTCTCCAGTAAGTTACATCCTGGGCACAGAATATGTTTCTTCTTTTTTGAATTTCAAGGTAATATGACATTTGCTTAATAAATGAAAATTCATAATATAGAAGATGGAGGACCTCAATAAGCATTTAGCTATCAGATGACAGGAACAAAGTGGCCATTTTGGAATTAGTCTTTTATCCAAAGTTATCCCATCCTATTTTTCATGAGAATTACCAGGGTATTATCTGCAAATGAAAATGGCAAACCTCCAAATCCTCATAACTATCAATTATATCTTCCATTCCTGTCTCAACAATTTCAACTTCCTGTTTTGAACGAACTCATCAGCTCAGACTTATCAATATCTTGTTTTAAACCATTCAAAGAACATTATGAATAAAGAAAATTTAAAATATTTTTCAGCTGAGACACCCTCATTCTCAAATGAGAATATCTGTTGAATTTAGAGTTTCTACATGGCTAAAAGGAAAAAAAAGGTTTAAATACCAAGTTTTCCAGTCACGGTAAAGGGCTTGTGCTAACCGACCTCTTCTTTCCTTGCAGGGCTAACTGCAGGCATCCAGCAAAATGACCAGCTGGAGTTACTGCTGCAGGGAGCAAGTGGAGAAGAATTTCTTTCTCTGCGATGCTAACTGGATTTTTCAAGTTTTGAAACTATGACCCTGGTCCATTAGCACCATGCTTTACTCAACTGCAATAATCAAGCCCCTATTGCTGTGGGGAGAGGTGTAGAACGTAGGGTGAGAAGGGGATTCAGGGCAATTATATACATCATTAAGATACCGTGATATACAGTGAAAATGTAATTTGTTAATATACTATATTTGAGGTTTGAAAATCACTGGTCACAGCTATTAAGTAACAATGCACCAAAGTTTTACAATATTTGAACACCTGCAAATGTAGAGCTTTCTGGTATGACCCAAATTTGAATACAAATAGAAGTTCATTGAATATTAGGCTTATCAGTAAGCTAGAGGAAACAAATACATTTTATAGGTAGTAACCTATGAAAAAAGTGGAGATTAGGTAACAATTAAGTGAAATTATTCATATGCGTTCAGTTTCATCTTTCTCCTGGGAAAGCCCCAAAACAGGCCTCTGGAAAACCAGAACTTTATACATGTACAAAATGGCATCTGCTCTCATATAGATATAGCTTTCCCTCAATGGTAGATAAGTCACAGACATATCTCAGACATTCACTTTCATGCATATTTTTGAGACATCTATTCCACTGAAATATTATAAAGGAAGTCTACAAACCACTTCTATAAAAAGGCACTTCACTGTGAAAGTTGGATTTAATTACATGAAAGCTGAGAAGACTAGGATAGACTCAAAATTCAGTATTCCTTTTTGTATTTATTAATCTAGAGCAGATGCCAGTTTAGAGAATACAGCCGGTAACATTCAAAAGAAACCCAACAGTAATAATAACTATATTCTTGGCAAAACAGTAATTTATGACATTTCTCCAAAAATTAGCATAGTTCTAAGTTCAACAGTAAAAAGAAAAAAAAAATCACCAGCAGTTGCTACCTTAGAGCTCAAGACACTGTTTTCAACAGAATTTCACTTTTGCAGTTTGGTTCTCTGTTTCAAACATGAACTGCTTTTCAGATGAAATGCCTGCGGTGGCAGAAGTGTGTTTGTGTTATGGAATAACCCAGGGCAGAAAAGTAACAGGGAGTAACGAGAGGTGCATTTCTCTGGTCAGACAGCCAAGTGAGGAGGTAGTTATTCTGAGAACTTCTCAAATAGAGAATATTATACTAAACTACTGAGAGTTGGGGAAGTAGCAGGAGCTTCTCTGTGAGACTAAAGATCGCAACAGGAATACTTCTCCTCCAGGGAAGTCAGGACCAGGGTGTCAGTGCAGCTGAAATAAAAATGAAATTTGTGTAAGTGACACATTCAGAGTATGAGAAAAACGAGTACAGAAAATTAACAGGAATGAGAGTACATTTCCACACTACCTTGAAAGTGGCTCTTTTCTGATAGAACTTTAAAAGTATCTGTAAGAAAAGAACACAAACCATGTCATTATCATCTAGTTTCAAAGGAGTGATCCTTCAAATACCTGGTCATTGCCAGGAATAGGTAAGCCTACATTTCATAATGTCTGATAATTTCTAATGTTATAAAAATATAAAGATACCTGTGGAATAATTAAATGTTTTAAATACTTTAGACCTCAGTACTTTCAGAGAGTGCCATAAGGAAAATATGCAGAAGAGCACAGGCAGAAACTCAAATAACATACAGACAATAACACTAACACTCCTCCAAACTGCCCAAATACTAAGATTTAGAATTATGCCAAAAAACCATATGCTCACCTTGTTACATCACCACACATGGCAATCCCATACAACCCTGAGTCCCATCATCACTGCTGTGGAGTTTTTTCATTCGGTACTGGCGTATTTCTCTCACCAGTGTATAAAAAGCATCTTCAACACCCTATAAAAGGAAAAAATGAAAAACAAACAAACAAACAAACAAAACGAGAGACTGCTCAATGAACACAATCCAAATTGTAAGCTCTCTCGCATTCGTACCTCTTCATGTGGACATAAGATTCCAATTACTAAATGAATAGCTGATAAAATAAAATACGGTGATTTAAGGAAGAGAACACTAAATTCCACATTCTTATTGAATCACATGAACAGGCTGATATAAAAATGGCACATTTTGTCAAATAAACACTCAGGCAAAGGAAAAGGATAATGTGAGACATAAGGAACAGAACTACCAGATCTAAAGACTCCATTCAGGAGGCTTTAGTCCTAAACAGCGGCTGGTGTTGACAGAGAAAGAACTAATGTTTATCAATATTTTTGGTCAAGGATCTTCACTAGAAATATTTGAGGATGTTGATGTAGGAGGTAAACATGCCATACTAGAATATTACTAAGTTCATTTTGGGTTTAAACAAGTGATAAGAAAAAGAACACTATTAAAACATGCCTAACAGGCCAGGTGCTATTAATCCCACAACTGCAATCCCAGCACTTTGGGAGCCCCAGGTGGGAAGATCGCTTGAGGCCAGGAGTTCAAAACCAGCTCGGGCAACATGGTAAAACCCCGTCTCCACTAAAAATACCAAAAGTAGCTGGGCATGGTGGTATGCACCTGTAGTCCCAGCTACTTGGGAGGCTAAGGCAGGAGAATCGCTTGAACCCGAGACTCGTCTAAAAAAAAAAAAAAAAATGCATAACAACAAAGAATATGAATGTGGATCACATCTCTGTCAGAGTTTATCAACTGATATTCTCTGCCTGGAGCAAACCCTTGCACAGGTGCTGAATGCAGTGCCATACCTGTCTGGTCTTGGCTGAGGTTTCAATGAATGGAATCCCGTAACTCTTGGCCAGTTCGTGGGCTTGTTTTGTATCAACTGTCCTTGTTGGCAAATCACATTTGTTTCCCACTAGCACCATAGGTACATCATCCGAGTCTTTTACTCGCTTAATCTGCTCCCTGTAAAAAGGAATATGTTATCAGAACATAAGAAAAACAAGATTAGTCTGGGAGAAGTGGCTCATTCCTGTAATCCCAGCACTATGGGAGGCTGAGGAGGGCAGATGGCTTGAACCCAGAATTTGGAGACTAGCCTGGGCAACATGGCAACATCTGGTCTCTACAAAAAGTACAAAAATTAGCTGGGTGTGGTGGTACATGCCTGTGGTCCCAGCTAATTGGGAGACTGACGTGGGAGGATCACCTGGGCCCAGAAAGGTCAAGGCTGCAGTGAGCCATGATTGTTCCACTGCACTCCAGCCTCGGCAGCAGGAAAAAAAGTAAGAAAAGAAAGTGAAGAAACGAAAAGGAAAGAAAGGAAGGCAGGCAGGCAGGCAGACAAGACTTCAGAAAGGAATGGCTAGAGCAAACTAGCACATTTTATGTAGCCCTATTAACTTCTAATATTTTCACTTTTTCCTACCACTTAAGAGAAGACGTAGTACACTAAGGAGACTGCTTGAGACTTGATGCAGCAGCCATCAGGAAGTCATAAGTACAAGTCCACCTTCTACTGGGAGTAGATGGGTATTTTATCCTGATACATGCCCTAGTTAGGCTCCTGGATTCTCCCAAAGCACTAGGCTCTGGATTTAATTGGCAGCTAGAAATCACCCCTTAAATTAAGGTCTAAAGTATAAAAAGTAAAGCCCACTGCTGCTAAATAACTAGGCGTGATAGTATTTAATGGAAGACAGTCTATCACTTTTCAAGATGGGTGGTGCTCAAACATTTTCCTCAAATTATAGATGAAGCTGGGCATGGTGACTCCTGCCTATAGTCTTAGCACTTTGGGAGGCTGAGGTGGGAGGATGGCTTGACCTAGGAGTCTGAGACCAACCTGAGCAACATGGCGAAAACTTGCTTCTACAAAAAATACAAAAATTAGCTGGGTATGGTGGCATGTGTGCCCATGGTCCCAGCTATTCAGGAAGCTGAGGTGGAAGGATCCCTTGATCCCTGAGAGGTTGAGCCCTGAGAGTGTCATCCACTCCACTCCAGCTTGGGCAACAGAGCAAGACTGTCTCAAAAAAACTAAAATAAGCTGGGTGTGGTGGTTCACACCTGTAATCCCAGCACTCTGAGAGGCTGAGGCAGGGGGACCACCTGAGGTCAGGAGTTCGAGACCAGCCTGGCCATCATGGTGAAACCCCATCTCTACAAAAAAAAAAAAAAAAAAAAAAAATTAGCCAGGCATGATGGTGGACACCTGTACTTCCAGCTCCTCAGGAGGCTGAGGCAGGAGAATCTCTTGAACCCAGGAGGTGAAGGTTATGGTGAGCCACTGCATTCCAGCCTGGGCAACAGCAAAACTCCAATTCAAAAAAAGAAAAACTAAAATAAAACACTAGCTGGAAGTCCAAGCTATAAATTAGAAAACACAAGAACTGCTCTTAGTAAAGGGAGGCTGAAGCATCTGACTGACAGGACTCCCTTCGATGACATGTAAGACACACAGCGGGGAAACTACTGGTTTAGATCGTCTTGACCAACGTGATCCGGCAGAACTTTCTGTGATAATGGAAATGGTCTGTATCTCTACTGTTCAGCATGGCAGCCACTAGCAGCTACCGAGCATTTGGTGGTTAAGAAACTAATTTTTAAATTTTACTTCATCTTAATTAACTGTAAATAACCACTTACTGCACAGTACTATTCTACACTCTACTCTTGTCTGGTATCTGAACTGCAGTCCATTGGCTATTTGCAAAACTGCTTGATGGCAGCAGCCTACATTAACAGGTAAGACAGCCTTAAGCACCTGGACCATGCCACTGTTAGGTTACTACTGATTTTTACATTCAACAAGCCTCTTTGAGGATCCATAGGAAAATTTCCTTCTAGTAGCAGTATAATTCTGCTTCTTCTGAGCAACTGACTGCTTTCAGCATACAAACACTGAGTCTTTGGGCTGGCTACTTCCCATTTCACAGTGGTGACCAAATTTGTAGCCCACCTTTAGAAAGTCATCGGAGTTTCATGCAGTCACAGAATATACTCACTCCTAAATTTGTTTTATTTCCTTTGCCCTTATTTTTTGTCTCACTTAAGCCTATTTTTCATTAATTTTATCTTGCTTTACTATACGCATTTTAATAAGATGTTTTAAATACTCTTTGGTTTAAGGTAAGGCACATAGAAAAATGAATAAATGCCTTGTAAGAAAAAAGAAAAATGACTTCTAGAAATTCAGCAAACATTATTAGATGCATGCCAAGTGTGGGAATCTTACTAAGTATTACCATCACTTTTAGACAGAAAAAAATGAGAAGTACAACGGGTTAGGAAAAGAACACTTGAATTCAGTTCTGGACCAATCTGCTTTTGAAAGCAGACATCTTCACATGGATGGAAAACAAGCCAGGACTCAGGCCTTTAGGCAGAACATTTAAGTAGCATTTACTGTGTGCCAGGTGCGATTCTGAGTGATCTGCATATTTATTAAAACTCTAACCTTCACAACAACTCTATGAGGTAGGCATTATTATCTCCATATTATAGGTAAGGAAAGCCACATAGCCCCAAAGTCACATCGCTAATAATTAGGGCTAGGCTTCAATGATCTGCATATTTATTAAAACTCTAACCTTCACAACAACTCTATGAGGTAGGCATTATTATCTCCATATTATAGGTAAGGAAAGCCACATAGCCCCAAAGTCACATCGCTAATAATTAGGGCTAGGCTTCAATCCAGGTAGAGTTGCTATTCTTAACCATTGTATCCTTCTGTTTAAGAACACTGTGCTAAGAAAACGGAGCTTTGGGTTTTTGGTCCTGGCTCTGCTACTAATAACAATCCTGACTCTAAAACCTAACAAACCATCTTCTGAGCTATTTCTGATTCAGTAAAATGAGACTATTGTACTAGAATGTTTATGGTCCAATCTAGCTCTGAAACTTTATGGTTCTATAGACAAAGTCTATCTTTATGTTCCTTTGCTTTGGTTTCATTTTTATGTATTCACCTTTTGTTTTTTCCTATCATCTTTTTTTTTTTTTTTTTTTTTTTTTTTTTGAGACAGGGTCTTGCTCTGTTGGTTAGGCTGGAGTGTGGTGGAGTGATGATGCCTCGACCTCCTGAGTTCACATGATCCTCCCACCTCTGCCTCCTGAGTAGCTGCCACCATGTCTGACTAGATTTTTAGATTTTTATTTGTGTAGAGGACAGGGTCTTGCTCTGTTGCCTGCTGTGTTGCCCAGGCTGGTTTCCAACTCCTGGTCTCAAAGTGATTCTTCCACCCGGGCCTCCCAAAGTACTGACATTCCATGTGTGAGCCACTGTGCCTGGCCCATCTTTTCCATTACATACTGAAAGATGTTTCTTGGAGATGTTTTCCTCTCTGAAATTCCTTTGTGATCTCTAATTACAACAACTATAGTTCCGAACCGTTCCCCGTAGCAAGCTTCACTTATTATTAAACATTACAGGAAGAGTATATTATGTAAAATAAATTCCAGTATTAACTTTCAGTAATTACTCTAGATTCTCAATGTCAAACAACCTAAACCAACTCTTGCCATAACTAGAAAGCTCCATCTTCTCTAGCGTGGTATCCTCATTTCCCCATAAAGCTTCGGAACACAAAGATCGTCCTTTCAGAGAAAATAATGCTCCTAGTACCTGTAGAGGTTAATATCCGCAAACGACTTGCTATTATTGATGGCAAATACACAGAGGAAGCCTTCGCCTGTCCTCATGTATTGGTCTCTCATGGCACTGTACTCTTCTTGTCCAGCTGTATCCAGTATGTCCAACAGACAGGTTTCACCATCTATTACCACCTGTTTTCTGTAAGAATCCTGGGGTTGTGGAGAGTAAGGGGACGGGAGGAGAAGGAGGTTCAATATTTATTTAAAAACCACAAGGAATGCAATGTATTTGCCAAGGTTAAATACATTTCTAACTATTCAAGCCCATTTCTGCCTACCTGGTTTGTCCCTCAAATTGCTATTATATAATCACAAACAAAAAGTATCCAATGTCACCCTAGGTAAAACAACAACAACAACAAAACCATCAAATTCTATATGCCTGAAGAAAAGAAATACAGTTACTCTGTTCCTGGACAAGATTAAAAAAACAAGGTAACTCAGTTGACACCTCTACTGCAGCCAGGAGGCTACAGATTAAGAACCTAGTGTATTTCACTAAGCAAAGAACTGGACTGTTTTATTTGTGCTGTTTAAGAAATCTAAACCAAACCTCTACCAATTAGAATCCGGCCCTATATACATTATTTGTGTTCATGACTAAAGACACAAATACCTTTAGTTTCAGAGAAGGTTATAACACCAAATATTTTTTTTTTCTCATGCAGATGTACCTTTGGGAAATATTCCTGGATCAAATTCTTAAAGGTTGCAAACAAAGTATAGTTATAATTAATTTCTCAGGAAGACAGACATGAATAGATCATACAAAAAATTTTCATTTTGGTTTGAAGGCAACAGGCCTTTTATTTGTATTTTAATAATGTCATCACACTTGGAGAATTCTGGAGTATTAGAAGTGCTCTATCCTGTTATCTGGGTGGTGGCTACATGAGTATATAAAAATGCAAAAAGCACTGGGCTGTAGACCTAAGATTTATGTATTTTACTTATGTAAATTGCTCAAAAAATAAAACAAAATATTTTAAAAAGTTATTAAAATGTTAAATATTTAATATAAAGTATTAAAGCTGTTAAGCTTGAAATAAAGATTTTGCCAAGGATTAGCAACCAATTTTTTTTATAGTGGCTATATTAGAGTTACTTTGCATCAATTAAACACTAGCAGCCAGATGGTAGGAAGGCCCAGTGTTAATTAAAATAATCTCTAAAGTTAGACATTTCTAAACTGAACAAGACAAAAACCCTTTATTTAAACAGCCTTAGATGCCTCTTACTGAAGACAATTTGTACCATGAACTCTCACAGTAACAACAGAATACCTAAGTATTATTACACAGTCCTTTACCATTCATAAATAACTTAAATGTATTATTTAATTTTCCATAACATCCGTGTGGATAGTCAAGACAAGTTTATAGTAATTTAATACATGATGAAAATGAGGCTGAGAGAGATTCATTTGCTTAATAACATACAAGTAAATTAACTGGAAACAGAGACCCAAATCCTAGGCATAAAGACTAGAAACCTCAAGTTCTTGTGACTCCAATCATCTGGTCTCAGCTGCTTCAACTAGCTAATATATAAAAATTGAAGAACACTCAGATCTCTGAATCCTTTATCTCCATCCTATTATCTCCTATACAGACAGTCTCACTACTATGGCCTGTGTTTCTCATGTAATAGAGATGTCATATACGAAGAAACTCATGAATGAACTCAACACTGAATTTGCAATAGTTTACATAACTCTTAAAAACTGGAAACGTTTTAGAAACTTCAGCAGCTAATAAAAATGAAGTGTTCTCTATAAACACGGAAAGCTTATTGTATATCTGAATGCAGTACCCAAAACAACTTTTTACTTTCTCTCCTTTTATTCTTTTAATAAAGAATATGGGTAAAGATGATCCAATAAGTGAGAGACAGGGTCAGGTCAGCGGGCTACCACTGGGCCTCACCTCTATGGTGGGATCATATTCATCTACAAAGTGGTTCTGGATTAGCTGGATTGTCAGTGCGCTTTTCCCAACACCACCTGCTCCAACCACCACCAGTTTGTACTCAGTCATTTCACACCAGCAAGAACCTGTTGGAAACCAGCAATCAGGGTTAATTGACGAGCCACAGTTACAGTACTTTAAAGCTTTCTATAATCAATGGAAACGAAAACCTGAGCGTGACCTTCCATTTGGTTCTTAAAGTGATTGGGGAACACAAAAACACCAGGCTAATGAACGTCGGCCTCACATTTCTGGAGTACAGTCTTCTAGCAACCCCCACCCTTGGCTAGTTTTCAACAGTCCTTGGGCCCCGCCCTCAGCCTAAGCAATGGAAATCCCCCTTCCTATTACTCCTGTAAGCCTTTTCAGCTCCAGCGGGCAGCCTACAGGCCGTAACTCCTTTTCATTTTCCCTTCCGTCTCCAAAGATCTCCCCACGTAGGCACCAAATGGAAGGACCCCCGCCCAAGGCCTTTGTCTCCAGCTGGTAAATTTTGCTCGATTCCTGGCATCACTGAAACGCCTGAACGTTCCGCAACTCAAAGCCGAACACTATGCATGCGAGAACCTTACCTCAAGCTCTACTGCCTCTGCTTTGGACAGATTTAGGACCACAGCTGGGAAAAATGTTGGAGACCCCGGAACCGCCATGAACAGCCCCCACCAGGGAGCGGCACTTCCGGCCCCGCCCGCTACGTAATCAGTCGGCGCCCTAGGCGCCTGAGTCCCCGCCCTGGCCACGTGGGCCTCTGAACCAGGAGTCACGCGGCAGGCCGCACCCAGACCCTCCCCTCCCACACGGGACGTTTCAATAATGAAAGCGCTAGGTGCTAGTGTCTCAAAAATCAGTAAAACTTTATTCGCTTCCATTCTTTCGCCATTAACAGAAAACTGGAGAAAGCAAAAATGTTTTGTGGTTACAAAGATAAACGGCCTTTTTACCCAGAGATCAAAACCTCAAACGACAAGGGGGAAGATAAAAGAGCCCTCCCCCACATCCCCTGAGCTGACCCTTGTCTTCAAGACAAAGCCTTCAGTCCACTGGCTAGGGACCCTGTATATGGCCAATTCAAGAAGAGGGCCAAGAAATCAGACCCATCTATTCCCGTGATATAAAGTTGAACAGAAGCTACACCAAGGGTCAAGTGTCTGTATTTCACAGGACACAGTAACCAGGCGGCTACTTATAAAAAAAACAAGATTCATTTCAGGCACAACTTTTTTATTTTTTTTTTTTCTGTTTTGTTTTTAAATCAGTAAAAGAAACTGGGTCCTAGAAGCTGCAGTGATCTAAGCAGCAGCAAGTTTGTGCATTTTTTTTGTTTTTTGTTTAAATATGTTTAAATTATCACACTGCTGGCACTCCTCATTTGCATGAAATTCTGCACCATACTTACTTATTGTAGTAAAGTTACCCCCCATCCCAGGAAAAAAAAAAACTACTCTGGAAGATAATTTTCACTGAAATATAACCAAACTTCTTTAAGTGGATTGTGACAAGATTATAAATGATATGAAAAATAACATTTCAAAATTTGGCCATTAACTTTAAGAAATGGTTTGCCTATACAAATTTTTGTAATTTTTAAAAGATAATATATTCTACCCTCATATGGTCCTCAGAATTAAAGCATAATGAACAGGAAGGAAAAGAATGCAACTGAGTGCTAAGGCAGAACATCTTGCCAGAAGTCATTAATGAAGGTAGAATATAAAATGAATTATCAAGTGCAGAATTTCATAGGGCCAACAAGATATAACAGTCTATATTTTTCACTTACACAGGCGAAGTGGATTTTGCAATTAACAGTTGCGTTAAATGCACCAAATAAAGCTCCTAAAATTGATACTATAAGGCGCCACCTTAAGTTTTCCAGGCTGCAACTGTGCATTATTTTAAAATGGTTTTCTTAAATTTATTTATTTATTTTTTAAACATAACACGAGAGGAAGGTGTTAAAACTGGTGTAATAGCTCAATAGAATAAGTATTCCAGATTTCGGGAGGGATGAAGAGGGAGATATTCAGAACCCTTCACCAGATTCCCCCCAACTTGATCATAGTGGATTAATGATGTGCTTTGTGGATGTGGTTAGTCAATGACACCAGCTTGACGGATCTTTCTTTCTGCACCAAACCCCTGTGGGGGGGAAAAAAAATCCTGCAGTTAATGATTTGAGTGCACAACAATCACGGTACATTCACTATTCCCAAATGAAACTACAAAAGCATTATTTTTAACCAATTTATGCACCACTAATTCCTTCCTTGAGAAAATCCATAGTAAGCCCTTCTGACCCATTACCTAAACTATCTTCAAAGTATCAAGAAAATAAAATGGGCTTCTTACTGTAAGCAACCATTAGATTAGGGGCTGAACCAATGTGTAGGAAGTCCTCAACTAGTTATAAGCAATATGGAAGTCTCCTTGCTTAAGTTTCCCGATCTATTATTTAAATAGAACCACATATTATATGTTGGTCTTTCATTTGGCCTCCCCCAAGCCTTGTATGGGCTCATACCATTGAATTATCTGGTCCCCTTGGCTGACGAAGAACCATTAGGCGAGGAGCACTGGCATCATCCAGGGTGATGTTCTTCAAGCGATTGACCAACCGATCAGGCCGAGGAGCTGCAACAGCCTTGGGGCCCTCGCTACAATGAAGTCAAAAGATGACAAGAAACCACACTTTGTGGGCAGATAGCAAGCACTTGCAAAGGAGTGTGTCTTCTATCTAACTGCCAAAATGACTCACTTTTAATGACAGGACTCTCACCTCATCTACCTAGCTGGAAAGACAAGACAGACAAGTTTGTTTATATATTATTTCCCCCAAATCAATGTTCCAACTTAATAGGAATGAAAGGAATCATTTGCAGACCCTAGACTTGAATGGAATCAGACTGACCAGTTCCACAGATGCATAAAAAAACAAGGTAGCAGATGTGGTAGCTAACACCTGCAATCCCAGCACTTTTGAGAGGGCAGGGCAGGAGGAACACCGGAGCCCAGAAGTTTGACACCAGCCTGGGCAAAATAGTGGGACCATGTCTCTACAAAAAATAAAATTGGCTGGGTGTGGTGGCGCATGCTTGTTAGTCCCAGCTACTCGGGAAGCTGACATGGGAGAATTGCTTAGGCCTAGGGGGTTGAGGTTGCAATGAGTTGTGATGGTGCCACTGCATTCCAGCCTGGTTAACAGAGTGAGACTGTCTCTGGAGGGGGCGGGGATAGGGGTGGGGGGGGGTGATGAAGCAAAGCAGCATTATGAGTCAGGATGGTTAAACTATTAGAATTTTAAGCACCATATAACCAGAAATGACTTAATGGAAGAAAAAGAATTTGGAAAAAAAATTTTAAAACGTACTACAAAATCTTTTTATCTTAGATTAGAAGTAGGAAGCATCAAGAAATAAAAAGTGGCAGAAGAGGAGAAAAAACAAGGCACAGACAAGTAATGTAACAGACTACAGAAGTTGAGATACTACAGGGTAGTTACTAATCAAACCACAGTAACAAAACTCACCAGACTCGCCAAACATTACAGGCGCTGCACTTGCCAGTGCGCTGATTAAGAATCACTGAGAACTCCACCTCATCTCCTGCCTGTAGCTCAATGCCATCCTGAACTTCTTTCACATGGAAAAAGAGCTTCTTGCTATCTCCTACTTCATAGTTAATGAAGCCAAACTGGGAAAAAAATAAAAAAAAGGAAGTAGCTAAAAAAAGAGAAGATATGCCACACCTCACTCTCCATGAGGCACAATGCCTGTCCCTATTATCTTGAGGATGTATAGAACATGGTATGCTGCTGATGACACTGCAATCCAGCTGCCTGTGGTAAAACTTGTCAGGGAAGAAATGTATCTTTGAAATCAATGCCATTCACTGTATCATAAACTTGACCCAAACAAATAAAAGTTCCTTCACAGATTATGAACTAAGCTTTTTGAATTAAGCAAACTCACCAGGAAGCTGTTACTTCAACATACACATTGTTTTGATCCCTTCTAGAATAAAGCTGGGTTATAGTATTCTATGAAGCAGCCATACAAAATGTTGTATTCTCTGTACTGACGAAAAACATTCTGAGAACTCAAATTTCCCTGAGATCTCAGTAATAAGACTAAGCTTGTTTTTTCAGTACCTGTGAACACAATTTGTTTATGCAAAAGCAGCTCAAAGCAAAAGTGTATAAACCCATATAGTCCTTCTATTCTGGAAAGCTCACCCCAAAACTTACCTTCCCCGTTGTGTAATATTAGTTACTAACACCACTCTTACTTTCGCATTGCTAATATAGTCACTTTTTCTTTGTGTAGTTTTCTGTTTTTATTAAGCACCTCAAATGACTCAAAAAAAGCTAAAGTAGAAATAAAAAATCAATGTTGATGATTTTCCCTTGGCTAAAAAAATTTCAAAGTTTTGGTTACCAGCTCATAGAAGGATCAAATTCAGATGCAGAGATACTGGCACTTACCTGATCTTTCACACATTCCACTGTGGCCCTACGCAGGGGTGTGATGTTGTAAGCCATAGTTTGTGCATTTTGGCCCAGGACACACAATTGGAACTTGACGCTCTCCCCTTTCTGCAGGCAATCCCCTTTGTTGGCCATCCCAACGATGCCAAATGGATAGACCTCACCTTTCATATTCCCTGTAGGAAAAAAACAGGTACAAAGTCTGAAAGCTAGAATTTCACAACAGTCCTCTGCTGATGATCCTAGGAAGTTTATGTTACCTAAAAACAATATATATTTTTAATACTTGGAAGTTTCACCTTAAAGCTTAAATGAAATCCTAAATGTTAAATACTACCATGGAACCAAATGAGAACATGATAGCTCATCAGTAGTTTACTAGCTGATGAATAATTTTAAACTGGATTTATAAATTACAAGAAAAATCATACTGTCATTTACAATTCCATTACCTGTTTTAAGCACTATGAGTTGCTAATGTCCACAAGAATATCTTCTTCCCAAGTTCACAATATGAGCCAACCAGCCAAAATATTTTTGTCCCATAATCAGCCAGTAAACAACTAAGCAGGCATAGGCAAAAACAATCTAGATAAATTTCTTTGACACTCCATCTCCTTTTTTTGTTCCAATTCGGGCTCCCTCAAACTAATAGCTTCCTTTTTCCAGATCAGAGATCAAAAAGATTTTTCCTAAAGGGCCAGATAGTACATACTTTAGGTTTCTAAGTCATCCTGTCTAGCCAACTCTGCTATTGTAGTGAGAAAGCAACCAAAAACAATCTATAAACAAATGCTCGTGGCTGCCTTTCACAGAAAACTATCACCAAGAAAGGCCACTATATACGCTGAGCTCTGCCTCAAAGTATAAAGTTGCCTGGAGGCCAGTGCAGGCTACAGATAGAAACTATACCAAAGAATTCAGCTGCCTAATTCAGCATCCAAGCAAATGTATTCAGTCAACAAAGGGAAAACATGAGAAAAAACAGGTGGGAAGTGGAAGCTTCAGAAATGCTTTTAAACATCCTCTTGATGATTACAACTGAAGAAATTTTGTTGTTGTTGAGACAGGGTCTCACTCTGTTGCCTAGGCTGGAGTGCACTGTTGTAATCATGGCTCACTGCAGCCTTGACTTCCTGGGCTCAGGTAACCCGTCCACCTCAGCTCGCAAGTTGCTGGGACTACAGGCATGCCCCACCATGACTGACTAATTTTTTTGCAGAACAGGGTTTTGTCATGTTGCCTAGGATGGTCTCAAACTACTGGGCTCAAGTGATCTTCACACCTTGGCTTCCCAAAGTGTTGGGTTTACAGGTGTGAGCTACCACACCTGGCCTTTTTTTTTTTTTTTTTTTTTTTTTTTTTTTTTTTTTTTGAGATGCACTCATGCTCTGTTGCCAGGCTGGAGTTCAGTGGCATGATCTCAGCTCACTGCAACTTCTGCCTCCTGGGTTCAGCCTCCAGAGTAGCTGGGATCATAGGCAACCACCACAATACCTGGCTAATGTTTGTATTTTTAGTAGAGACAAGGTTTTGCCATGTTGGCCAGGCTGGTCTCAAATTCCTGATCTCAGGTGATCCACCCACCCTGGCTTCCCAAACTGTTGGGATTACAGGCATGAGCTCCTGCGCCTGGCCTCAGCCAATTTTTTTATTTTAAATACAGGAACCAAAAAATTTTGAGGAGATAATCCGAAGAGATCAAGTCATGAGGAAGAGTGATTAGGGGAAGCTGGTCTGACCTCATGGAATAAAAATTATTACCATTTATGATGTATATACTGATTCATACTTTATAGAACCTTCTAAGAAGATTGACGGTATTACCATCATAAAGATGAATAAACTGAGCTAGTCAAGATTTGTCCAAGATTATATGCCAGAACGATGTCCAGATCTAGGTCTGCCCATCTTCAAAGTCTTATACTGAGTTACAGCTGTGTTCCTAAATAAGAGAGCTAGTTCTTACCAAATGGGAAAATGTGATCTGTCTAGTCCCAGGCTTAGAGATGCCTAAAAAGTTTTCTTTTCCACAAAATCCTTACGTTGGACTATATCCCACAGTTAGTGCTAAAGAATAAGTGGACTGGGAAGTGGGGATACGAAAGGAAGTAAAAGCAGCATGTTAGGAGATGGAAGGGCAATTTGATATTGTATCATGAGTTAAAGTTAGTAGTCCATACTCCCATGGCCTTTGTAGGGGTGTGATTTCATGGCGTTTGTTTAAAAGACTCACTTGTATTGCCAATTCCTATTTAGAGGTGTAGTAGTGGTTTTATGTAAAACAGAAATTCTAAGAATCCTATGTGGTAAAGGAATAGGTTATCAAGGTTCGTTTCCTTCTCCCAAATGACTTGCTATTCACCACTTTATGTTTGGTGACTCTCAGATGATCTAAGGACTTATTCTCTTTGTAAACCAAGCCACCATCTTTGGCTGAAATACTCAAACCCTCTTACCTACTCCGCCATCATGTAATTCTGCTATCCTAATTATCATCTGCAGAGTTCTCTGTTTCTATCATGAATTTATGCATACAGATCACATAAAGTTGGTGTACTGGAACTCTGGAAATTCTTGAAGATGGGGCGGAGGGAGGGGGGGCTGGGAACAAGGAGAAAGCAGAAAATGAAAGGAACCCTGACCTAGAGATGAGAAGTAGGATCCTGAAAGAATTCTAGCTATTAAGGAACAGCTATGTACATCTGTGTAGTGTGGGGGAAAAAAAAGAAACTTTTATGCAAGCAAAAATACAGAATTAAATAGTTACTGATTTAAATACTGGCAAATAGAGGAAACTGAGTATTTGATTATCATACACTCAACATTAAATGTTTTGGTATGAGACATTGTTCTTAAGTTTATCTCAATATAACTCATAATTACTTATGTATCAGTTATAATGTTCACAAAACGGTTATTTTTTTTCACTAAACCCAGACTGACTCATTTTCAAGGGGCATAAAAATAAAAAGCAAGCATGAGAGAGAAGTCACTTTTCCTTAATTCAGTTTTAAAGAAACCTGAAAACAACTGCAATGAGCACCATATTTTAAAACTTTACAGGTGCTCATCTGAAGTTATGGCAAATTTCAAACAACCTGATAGTGATGATCCTTACCCTCCTCCACAATCTCAATCATTCCTTGGTACTCAGTCTGTGTTGGATCAACACTCCTCAGGGGGCGAATGACTTTGCCAGAGTAAATGGTGGGATCAGCTTCCTCAGTAATGCCATTCACTACAAAACAAAGACATATGCATCCTTCAATTTTATTTCATGTCTACTGTACAGAAAGTCAAGTAAGCAAAAAAATAACAGCACAAATGTTAACGAGGTAGGTCGGCTGCCTGCTATGGAAATGGGGTAGGGAACACGAAGCCAAGTTCTATTTCTAGAACAGCTGCTTGACCTTAAATACGTCTAAAATACCATCAAAATGCCCGATTTTCCTAAATAAACTTGTTTAAGGAATTAAGAAGTATTCATAAATAAAACATGCCTTGCTCTCTTACTTTTTCCAGATGCCTTTCCTGGTCTCTAAAATGGAAATCCCAATGCTTATATACTGTACTATCTTTATTACATGTATTATTGTCTTACTAAACATCATGTACAATATTTTACTCCTCGTCTGTCTCATATTTTCCACCAAAAAATAAGGTAAATGAATGCAGGGATGTATCTGATTTATTCACTGCTGTATTCCCAGTGTCTAAGAGATAACACACACTTAAGAGTTTAGATAAGAGCCAAAAATAAGTTGCAAGTCTTTTAAAGTTAGAGATCCTAAATTACAATAATTTTCTTCCCATTGTTTTTCACATTTAGATTCATTCTTCTCCAAAACAGTCTTCTAGGGAAATGCCTCTTTTCCCTAATCCATGGAGATTTATATGAATCTTGGGTTAATTTTTTCTTTTTTTGAGACAAAGTCTTGCTCCATCACCCAGGTTGGAGTGCAGTGGTATGACCATGGCTCACTGCAGCCTCAACCTACCAGCACAAGTGACCCTCCCACCTCAGCCTCCCAAGTAACTCACTACAGGCATCTAGTACCACAACTGGCTATCTTGAGGTTATTTCTTAAAAGATATCAATGAATTAAAAATATAAAGCAAATTACCTAAAAAAGCTAGGCCAGTCCTTCTTAAACTTCAGTGTATGTCAGAAACATCTAAAGGACTTATTAAAACAGAATGCCCACCCAGAGTTTCAGTGGGTATGGGATAGTCAGATAATTTTTTTTTTTTTGAGATGGAAGTTTCGCTCTTGTTGCCCAGGCTGGAGTGTAATGGTGCAATCCTGGCTCATGCAACCTCCATCTCCTGGGTTCAAGAGATTCTCCTGCCTCAGCCATCCCAGCAGCTGAGATTACAGGCATGTGCCAACATGCTCAACTAACTTTTCTTCTATCTTTAGTAGAGAAGGGGCTTCTCCATGTCGGTCAGGCTGGTCTCAAATGCCCGACCTCAGGTGATCCACCCGCCTTGGCCTCCCCAAAGAGCTGGGATTATAGGCCTGAGCTACCAGTCTGGCAAGAACGTGTATTTCTAACAAGCAACCAGGTGATGCTGCTGTTCTGGGGAACCACACATGAGAATGACTGATGTAGAACAATTAGGCCTCATCTCCTCTCCGTCTACTACCCCAACCGTTATCTCCCACTTAGAAGCCTTGGCTGAATAAGAAGTCACAATGTATTACCTGAGTGTGTTTTGTTCACTTTTTCTGCACTGACTTTGTTGCCTTTGCCTTTGGACAAGCTATACTCGACCATGTCCCCCAGTTCCAGGCTATCAACATCACCAGAGAACTCACTAAGGAGAAAGGAAATAACATTTACTAAACATTATCCCAAACATCAACAGCAGCAAGCAGCCTTTATTTTACAGTAACAGTCATGGCTTGACATGCTTATTTATGTTAGACACCATTTTAAGTACTTTCTATGTATTGAGTCTTTTAATCCTCAACAATGCCCATGAAGAGGTAACATTATTCCCAACTTTAAGATAATAAAACTAAGATACCAAGAGATTAATTTGATAAAAATTACACAGGTATTAAGTGGCAGGGCCTGGATTCAAAAACTAAACTGCCTGGTTCTAAGAGCCCTTACTTTTGTTTTGAGACAGAATCTCACTCAGTTGCCTAGACTGGATGGAGTATAGTGGTGTGATCTCAGCTCACTGCAACCTCCGGCTCCCAGGATCAAGTGATCCTCCCACCTCAGCCTCCTGAGTTGGTGGGACTACAGGCATGCACCACCATGCCAGACTAATTTTTGTATTTTTTGTAGACATGGGGTTTCACCATGTTGCCCAAGCTGGCCTTGAACTCCTATCTACCTTTTCCGCCCCAAAAGTGCTGGGATTATAGGCATGAGCCATCATACCCAGCCAGACCCCTTACTCTTGACCACTACCCTGTATTATATACCACTATACTATTGGCACCAACACATAAAATAAGGCGGCACAGGCTTCTTCTATTTCTTTTGGCCACATGCTCTGTATATAGAGATCAGTGATTAACTTCAGTTTATATCTTACCATAATTCTACCAATATAAAATCTGGGACTCAACAAGTATAATCAATCAAGGCTAAATGTTTTTTATTCCAACATCAAAGAATGGATGGTAAGCTAGCCATAAGTTCCTAAAAGTCACACCTTACCTGTAATGGAAAAAGATTTCCTTATCATGATTGGCTGTTTCAATAAATCCAAAATTATCCTTCAGAGTTGCAACATAACCCAAGAGCCTCTTGGAGTTCGAATTACGACCTAAAAGTCGCACACAAGTTGCAACCTGCTGTCCAGGCCTCTGTTTGTCACTAACACTAAATTCAACCTGTGGAAATTAAGGATGCTTATTAATATCATAGCACTTCCACAACAATATCCTTAACTCAGAAAACAAGACATATAACTCCCCTAGAGCATGCTTTTCATTCCAAATATCCTTTGTAACTACGTTAATGGAAATGATTTCCACCAAAACATTTGTGTCTCATCTCACTTTTCATAAAGGATCAGTTTTGTTCTTCAGTCTATTTTCCTTATAAAGTCCTAATTTCTTTAGAGGGCTATCCAAAAACCAAACATGAGAAAAGAAAATGAACAACAATGTAAAATCTTTGGTGTGCTTTTACTCTGATGTTTCAGTACTAACTGTTTTAACTTTCTTACCAGTAATAATTTCATTTAAGCAAACAGATTTAATCATGTTTATCTAATGTTTAAACAGCTAGATTAACAAAGCTTTGATTAACAAAGAGCTTGACAGACTCTGTTTTAATAAGCTGCTTTCAAATAGAAAGACATTCATGTATTTCTTTTAAACACAAAATATATGTTAGCAAGACTTGATAAAATCTGAAGAATCCATCCTGCAGGATTTATGACTAAGATGGTAACTCTTAATCCTCTCTCAAATGAGCAGAATTATCTTGCCTTATCTCCTATTTGAGGAGAAGTAGATCCTTCCACATCCTTGGCTTGAAAAGCAATAGTCAGTTTCACCCCACAGTCATCATAAGCAATAATGCCATCTTCAGCCTCCTAAAGAAATATTTGAAAATACAATGAAAACAATTTCAAGAACAAAAACCAACAGAAGCCACTATACTTCTACAGATTCTTGAGCCAAAGGATTGGTACAGCTGTAAAAATGTCTTATTCCAAGGTTTTCTAGTAACAGGTTATTCATATGAATAAAAGGCGGTCTTGCCTTAAGACTAGCTCAATCTGCTGTAATTTTTAATTGGTCTTCAGTCTTAAGAATCTAATTTTTGCAACCGAGGAGAAAACGCTTACTGAAAATGTTTAACACAACTGTGCTCCTCAAAGCCAATCAGAAATTAAACTGGGTGTGTTACATCCGACGAGGTGGAAATTCTATAGGGCAAGTTTTCCCAAAGAAGCTGAATCCTCTTTTTCTTTTTCTTTTTTTTTTTTTTAGACGGAGTTTTTCTCTTGTTACCCAGGCTGCAATGGCGCGATCTCGGCTCACTGCAACCTCTGCCTCCTAGGTTCAGGCAATTCTCCTGCCTCAGCCTCCTGAGTAGCTGGGATTACAGGCACACGCCACCATGCCCAGCTAATTTTTTGTATTTTTAGTAGAGACAGGGTTTCACCATGTTGACCAGGATGGTCTCAATCTCTTGACCTCATGATCCACCCGCCTTGACCTCCCAAAGTGCTGGGATTACAGGCTTGAGCCACCGCACCCGGCAGTATCCTCTTTTAGTAGCACACAGCACCTTGCATAGTTTTTAATATATAATCTCAATCAATATACTTATCAATGTATGAGAATCTGGTGTATGATCTAGTACATTTTGAGCACTTGACATAAAGAAGGTGATTAAAAATTATACCAGTATTTCCACAATAACTTTTAAAAAAATACCAGACTTTGAAGAGAAACAACACTTACATCGTCTTACATGTATGAACAATTAACTCTTTAAAAAAGTCAAAGGACTGGTCTGAAGGTAGTGAGTTATCTTAATTGATTGCTTAGTCAGTTACAGATCAAACCTCCTTGTTCTACTCTCTCCCCTTCTCACTAGCGCACTTGACTAAAAAAAAAATTTAAAATATAGAAGTCTAAGAAAGTTCAGGTGTGTCATATGGAATCATACAATAAATAACGACAGTGTACAGCAACTACGTAACTTACACTGATTTTATGGTTTCAAAATTTCTGTGGAGATAATGCCCACATCCCTACTCTAGCCCTGACTTCCTTCCTAAGCTACAGTCCTCATTACAAACTACGACATATTCAAAAGCAATTCATTTTCCTCTTCTATCATATTCCTTCTATAACTGCTATATAACAATTATTTATTGAACACTTACAACATTTCCAGGTATGAGGTATTATCAAATTAATCTTACATCAAAATCACCCCCATAGTTTCTTTTCCCTCATTTTACCAATTGGAAAAATCTGAGGAATTAAGTAAACCTTACCAAGGTTACAAAAGCCAACACAAAATAATCCAGAGGATTTGAGTTTGGTTAAGAACAGTGTCAGTGAATTCAGGTCTGACTCCAATGTCATCAACTTTTCCACAAGTCAGCCAAACTCAAAAGGTTACTGTTCACCTTTTGCTCTCAACCCTCTCTATCCACTAACCTCAGCATCCAGTCAACAGCTAACAACATACTATACATCAAATATACTAGATAGAAATAGGAGAATCCCTGCCCTGAGGGAGTCCAGTCCAGCAGACAGATTCATAAACAGCTAAGTGTTATATACCGTAAGAGGGATTTACTAAGGTAATGTTATCGCTTCTTGGCCTTCTGACTAAGATCAAGAGTATTAGCGTACTGGTGGACTAAGGAAAAAAACAATAGAAGAGCAGGGAGTCTCACACAAAGGCCGTCTTCATGAAGCCAGTTTGCCAGACACATCTGGGAAGCACAGCATTCCAAGAATTGAAAGCTATTAAAAATAAGCCCCACTGAAGTGTATTTTTATCTTTGTTAATAGTATCGTCTGCCAAATATGAAATTCCTATTATGACCTAGGTACTTTGAGGGCTTTTTAAACTATTACACAATCATTTTTGAAATTTAGTAACTGAAGCTCAGAGGTGAAATAATTTCCCAAGCTATAATAAGTGATAAGCAAGATACTAGACTTGATCTTTCTGGCTAATAGTAATTATTAAATTACAACATGACTTTCCAGTATCTCTCATCTCTGTGCCTAATTCAAGGACTACCTTAACTATCTGAGTAATTGCACAGTAATCCTTTTCATTTTTTGTCTTTCTCCACACCATCTAGGCTTCATATAACTACCATTATTCTCCCAAAGCATATACCTGATGTCACTATCCAAAAGAAATCTTTTCCTTGAAGTACAGAACAAAGTCTAAGCCTAATTTTTTTTTTTTTTTTTTTTTGAGAAAGAGTCTCACATTGTTAACCCAGGCTAGGGTTCAGTGGCAATGATGCTGGCTCACTGCAACCTCTGACTCCCAGGTTCAATTGATTCTCCTTGCCTCAGCCTCCCAAAAAGCTGGGATTAGAGGCACCTGCTGCCACACACCCGGCTAATTTTTTTGTATTTTTAGCAGAGATGGGGTTTCACCATATTGGCCAGGCTGGTCTCGAACTCCTGATCTCATGATCCACCTGCCTCGGCCTCCCAAAGTGCTCAGATTACAGGCGGTGACCACCATGCCCGGCCAAGGTCTAAATTCTTTAAAGCAGTAATCAACACCTTCCCAGTCTAGCTAGACCCTGATTTTTCATCCTTATTTCTCTTAACCTCCCTCACCAACAAAAACCCACATACAAAACAAAACAAAAAATCCTGTCAGACTAGTTACTCATTGCTTCCTAAGGAAATCCTGAAATTTTCTCATCTGGCTTCATCTGTACTCTTACTCTGAAGAACGCTCTTTACTATCTCCATCTATTAAAAATGTCAATACCTTAGCGAAACCATCCCATAATTTTCACTACAGCACTCTCGCTGACCTTTAATAGCAATATTTTATATTCTGTATGAATTACCTGTTTCTATACAACTCTCAATTTGTTATTAACTTGAAAAAACAAATCATCTCAGCCATCTTCAGATTTCCTATTCAGTGGATTTTTCAATATATGTTCAAATGTGTGAACTGAGGCCACCCAACTTTGAAAGTTTTAAACTGCTTGGAAGACACTACTAACATTTTATATAAGTGGTTCTCTACTGGGGGTGACTTGCCTCCCAAGGGACATTTGGCAATGCTTGAAGACCTTTTTGGCTGCCACGGAGGCAGGGAAAAGAGATTAGGATACTGACTTCCAGTGGGTACAGGCTGGAAATGCTGCTAAACATCCCACCCCCACATTAAAGAATCTGTCCATCCCAAAACGTCAATAATGCTGGGATTAAGAAACCTTCCTTTAGTTCACTGTTAATATGACAGAAAATTATGAAAGAGACAAAGTCGACTGATTATAAATGTAATTCATTACTGTGTGCCTTTGATTGAAGCAGAAGAGGAATACAGAGCTACAAAAATCATTTGGATTATGCAAAACCTACCTTCTCTTTGCCTTTATTGGGGCTAGTGGTTTTAGGATTGGAAAAAGTGGCTTCTTTTTCTACTGTGCCCAGAAAACGGTGATCTGAATGAGAATGAAATGAAACCGTGCCCTTGGGAAGTTTTTTAATCCTAATAGCATGATTTCTTTGAGCAGAGAGCATATCCTAAATATGATAAAACAAAATTAACTTTAAATTGTAAAAGAAAGCATCAAGAAACCCTTCCCAACTTTTCTCAAAAACGACTCACAGGAACCACAGTAAACTCTACTTCATCTGCAATATGGAGCTGGTTCCCATCCAGAATTTCACTGAAGTGGAAGAACATACGAACATCACGATCCACACACTTGATGAAACCAAAGCCATCTCTCATGGCAGCAATCACACCCTGAAACCAAAATAATATTTTCACTGGCTGTGAATCTTGTCAAGTAAGGCAACATTCAACTTTAAATGCACCATCAAGTTAAATTCATCATTTCTCTGATGTGACACAAATACCGTTTCCACATTTGAACTGTTCTCACTTAAGTACAAACTCATTGCTTTCAATAAACTAACAACATGAGCAATTTTCTAAGACGCCCCAATTGTTACTTCCTGGCAAATATGCACTGGAAAAAATTACATTTGAATGTAAACACATGAACACAATGTATTTTATAAAAGCCCAAGCCTATTGACAATTTCCAGAAACTTCAATATTTACAGACCCATAATTCCAAACTAGACAAAGGCAATTCTCTAGTTTCTACCTCAAAAATTGCATGAGTTTAGGCACAGGAAGAAGATTTACATCTGAAGAATAAAATACAGAAAATCTTTTCTCCTGTTTCTTTTTCCTTCTTACTAAATTATCAGCTTTGTAAGGACACTGTATCAAGAGGACCTAGAACATGGTCAGTACTCATGTTTAATGAAACAATGAATACATTATCAATCTGCGATTGTATTACATACCACATATTTGCTCACTGCAGAAGTGATTATTCTGTAAGTTTTAAACATGACCTAAACAATATTCTAACATTTAATCCTTGCTAAGTCCTGATGGTAGCCAAGTTACATTTTCCATACTGTAAAGCAGAACAGATCTTGCCTTCAAAAAGATTAAAAAAAAAAAAAAAAAAATCACACATTTAGACCTCCATACTTTTAAACACACTGTGTCAAGTACAATCAGTTCTTCAAAGGCAAAGGTTAAAAAAAAATCTCAAATTTTCATTCAATGTACCTAGTTCCACTGACGACACTGATAGTGTAGGTAGTATGATTCCAAACATAACTAAATATAAATTTTGTCTGAGAAAGTGAGTTCATAAAAACGAAGTTCATAAAACATTTTGGGAAGTAATTCTGGTTGGTATACGCCACTCTTGGACATAAACTCTTTAAAAATAACTTGCAAAGTTCTGCCAAATCAAAACCTTTTTGACTTTGGTTTAATTGCAAACTTGTCCAACCTGTGGCCAAGGACAGCTCTGAATGTGGCCCAACACAAATTCTTAATCCTTTTTAAAACATGATCGATATTCTTGTGATTATTTATTTTTGAGACAGTCTCCCTCTGTCACCCAGGCTGGAGTGGAATCGTGTGGTATAGGCTCACTACAAGGGATTACAGGCACCCACCACCACAGCCGATTTTTGTGTTTTTGGCAGAGCACGTTTTGTCATGTTGGCCAGGCTGGTCTCAAACTCCTAACCTCAAGTGATCCGCCCACCTCTGCCTCCCAAACTGCTGGGATTACAGGTGTAATTACTTCGCCTGGCCGTGATTTTTCTTTTTAAAACTCATCAGCTGTCACTGGTCTTAGTTTATGTGTGTTCTAGTGTCTACATCTTTTGGCTTCTCTGGACCACACTGGAGGAAGAATTGTGTTTCCTAAAAAACTTAAGCCATCACTGATTAATGCTTTAGGAAACAGTTTGGGAAAATCTACTTTCTACAATGATGAACTTGAATTTTCTTACTCTTCATACTAAGGGCCAAAGAATCACTGACTCTCAAGAGTTCCATTCAAAAAAATTTTCACATATATTTCCAAGATAACTGCCAGAGATAACCCAGACTGACTAACATATCTACGGTTCTTAATCACCTTCCATTATGGTCATTTAACTTAAGAAAATTTTTAATTTAGCAGTATAAACTTGACTATAACATTGGTTCCGGCATATTAGATATATATCTAGTAATAACCAACACTTACCATTTCTCGGGCTTCATTAGTGAACTGAAATGTATTTGAGAGAACTTCTATATTGGTTGCTCGTTCTAATTTGTCACGTCGGTCTGTTGAAATATTAAACCTAACGTGATCACCCTCCAGCAGGGTCACCTTGGATTTCGTATCTTTGTCTCCAAAGGGAAGTTCTTTAGGGATCACAAAATCAACTTTGATGCGTCCTGGCAATGGGTCATTCTGATGAAAAGGAAAAACGATTTTAGCTGGAGATTTCTCATCCTTCCTAGTTCTAAGTCAAACAAGAAGAACACATACTAAACCGCGTTATTTGCAACAGATAGTTCCCTGAAGCAAAAAACAGGTGTTGACACCGTAAGTCCCATGTGAATGTTTCCTGTTCTAGGGTCACATGAATCGACCATAAAAATCACAGCATCGCAGTTAAGACCCTGCACTCTGGTGCCAAAAGGTTTTATTTAAAGAATTTCTTCAGCAATGGCACCACTTGTGTCCTCACTCTCGCCACAAAAGAAACAAACTGGAAGGGTGGAGCAGGGGCAGAGGAGGGAGCAAATGTACACCTGAACTGCAGTCTAATCCAATCAGATGCTTTCCAATTTAACTAGCATTTTCTCACCGCCCAGTTTAAAAAAAAACATATTCATGGATATATAGATCAGTGGTTTCGCTTTTACTTTAAATATACATAACAAGAGGTACTCAGTTGTTCTACTGTCACAGTATATTAACTGCATAGGATAAAATTTCAGTGTATCACACCACATTATTCAATTACTACTGAGGCAAAACAGGACTCTCCTGAAAAAGATGATTTACCTGGTTTTTACTGGGTACTTTTGGGATAACTTTGGTTACAGTTCCTTCAAAATGTTCAATGCTGATATCTTCAAAAATGACTGTTCCTTGAGGCAATAGTCTTACATCTGTTGCAACTTCTTTACCCTAAAACAGAAGGGGTTGGAGGTGGCAGTGGGGGGACAGGGAGAGGAAGAATCATGTAATTTTAAGTGTTTCTTAAAAACATAACCACCTCTGATCTTAAAAGGTCAAAAAGATCAAGTTAGCTGACTGTCTTACATTTCTGTCCTTGATTGTGAATTCCACGTCATCACCAGGCTGTAAAGTTTCTAAGTCACCCTTAAATTCACTATAGTGAAAGAATATCTCTTTTACAACATCACCTCTTTCAATAAAGCCAAATGCCTCCTGAAGCAAAACAAAACAACATTATCATCATTGAATGTACAAATTTATGATTACAACTTAAAACCAATAATTTTTGTAAAATTCTACCATAGTCATAGTAATATAATTTGGTACAATCTAATAATATCAATTAAACAGCCAATTTTAAAGAATAGAATGTATTAGCAACCAACAAATTTAGAGACTACTTTTGAGGTTAACAGTGAAATGTTTTTAAAGGGTAAAGACAAAAAAGAAAAAAAAAAGACTTGAGTTTAAGTACAACACAAAGTGGCCAAAGAAAAACTCAACACTTACCTTCATGGCACAAACTACTCCCTGACAGCGGGCTTGTTTCTTTTTTAACAGCATAATGTTGCGAGCACTTACAGCACCAGTACTAGGAAAAAAAAATAACTTCAAGGAGGAGGAATGAAACAGGGGTTAAAAATATATTTACTGGCTTGCTTAGATAAGAGTCTAGACAAACTAGTTTCCTGGGGCTTCAGGAATTCTATCATCACTAAGAATAAATACAAGGTTTATTACATTTGATTATTTTCATATGGCTTCATATGCAAAGGACTTCACTTAGCCGCCTACATTTGGCAAATATATATATATGTCATTTTTCTCTGAGACTGTTGCTGGAAGATTTGTTTTTACAGACTTACACATGGGTGCATGATCTTCTACTCTGTTTTTCTATTTCAACAAAAGAACTGAAAGCCATAAAGCAAGTGTTATCAAAGGTGGGGAATACTAAAGTTTTAGAAATTTAGAATTTACAAAGTTTGCTAAATTTAGTAGCTATTTTATTAATTATGAGTAAATAGCCATATTTTCAGCGAGTGCTAAATTTAGTAGCTATCTCATTAATTATTTCTGCGTAAACAGCCATAAACGTTGAATAAATGAAGTGATTTTAAGAGAACCTGCTACACTTTTAAAAATACTGATATTCACCTCTACTGGAAAATAGAAACAAGAGACACCACATGCTGCTTTAATACCCTGATCTTTGTGCAGCAGCAATGTAAATTCAGTTTTGTTTTTAAGATAGCATGGACTATTTAAGACACAATGGTACTGTTAGTCTAAATGTTTTAAGAGGCCTATATAAACCAAGCAATTAACTTCCCTTAATTTTTCATGGACAAATAACCCAAAATGTGCTTTCTCCCTGCCCCCTCAAAATGTAACAGTCTAACAAAGACACCAGAAAAAGTCTGCCTTCTTTTGTAACTCACTGTAGTGAAAAGGCTTTAAGAGTCAGATGGGAATTTAAATGTCTGCTATTAAAAAGCAGCATGAACATCGACAGATAACTCTGAGAACTTATACCTCATTTTACAGATGAAGAAACTTACCAGGTAGGGCTGTTCTGAGGATTAACAACTATATAAATTCAGGCCTTCAGACTGTAATTTGGTATCTCTACCCAGATATATCAAAAACATCTGAACATTCAAAAACTGCCAAAGTAAGTATGGTTCTTTTCCCACCTTCAACTTTCTCCATTTGTCTCCTTAGACCAATTTATGGTCTGTCCAGTAGACCAGGCCAGAAAAACAGTATTTGGGACTCATCTGAATTCCAATCCCACCTTTATCTAAACCAATTAAGATTGATGATTCTATCTTCTCAATGTGACCTGACTCCTCCACCCCATCCTCTGAATCTATCCATATTAGGCATTCACCTTTCATTTTAACTGTCACATCACTGACTCTTGTCAACAGCATCCCCATTTTTCAAAAGTCTATCACTTCTACCACCTCCAAAGATCTAAATCAATCATACTTCCTTGTTTTAAATACTTCAAAGATTCCTAGAATTGTGGAAGAATACTTAACCTTAACTTTCTGGTCAATTCAATCAAATTTTTGGCCATTTCCCCGAAACATGACATGATACTACTTCTATCCATAATGGTTTTTTCCCTCTCTCTAGTGACTATATCCTTCCCTCAAAACACTATTTTTTGAAAAACCTTCATGATCTCTAGAACAAGTCCTTGAAAACCCTGACAATGTTTTAATTATCTTCCTATTTCCGACACTGCATCATAGCTGTAATAATCATAGATCCCAAATCACTAGCTGATAAATTAAAAGTTCATGAAAACCATCCAAACTTACAAGTCAGGACTTCAAATTTCTTAATGGAAAACAAAACAAAAACAAAAAACACTTAAGTGAGGAAATTAAAATAAAAACAAAAAACTTACTGTTTATTGTTATCAATTACGAAGTTTATTTTATCTCCGGTTTCTAGCTGAACGTTTCCTTCGACATCTTCAGGGGTGTAAGTCAGATAAAACACTTCCTGTGAATTAATACATCATTATTACTATTTTGGCAGGATGCATATTAACTGTATACTGTGATTTACTTAAAAATCTCTTATACTGGCATTTTAAGCCAAATTTCTTAAATACTTTATGACAAGTAAGTTATTTTATTCATATAAACACACACTTCCCCCTCCATGGTGCTGATGACTTCTGCAAGTCCACAGCTGAGCAGCAATCCAGCGTCAAAAAGCTTACACATGTGGAAGCATTTGCCCAGAGACTGTAGTTACATTTCAAAAAAAACAATTTTATATAAAACATTCCAAATAAAAAAGCTGGCGTTAGTGCTTAAAAGAAACCAGAAAAAAGATCCCCCCCCCCCACAAAAAACGTGATTAAAAGGAACATTTTACCTTAATGTTCTAACTAAGGTCATACTTGGGCAAGCTAAGACACTTGGAAGTCCTATGGAATTTTTTCTTTTTAAATATTTTGATTATGCTGCATTTGAAGCTTCTTAGAAACCAAATTTAAAACTGATTTTAACAATTGCAGCTTACGTTTTCTATTTTGAAATTTTAAAGTACGCTTATAGATCACATGGTGGATCAGGCAAAGGTTTAAGAAAAATACACAAGTTTACCCCATTACGTTCGTAGCATACACTCCCTGTTGGACTCTGACCCGGGGCAGCTGGAGATTTACTCTCTAAGTTGTGAGGAACAGCGCACACAACCTACCAGTCAAAAAAAAAAAAATTTCCATTGCTAATCATTTCAGTAGCAGCACTGTGCAATATAAACTAAATTTTAATATCCTCTATACTATACATAGGGATGCATTTTAGTATGATCCACAAGAGGATGTCATGCTGCCAAGTTTCAAACTTACAGTACATAAACTGACTGTAAGCATTGACTTAGGGTTATATGTAAAAACCCAATTGAGTCTTGACCACATTTTTATTTCAGGTCAAGAAATGCCAGTGCTTTTGATATAATCTTAAAATAGTAATCTTTATAAACTATAGCTCTCTTTCGTGCAAACTGAGGAGATGGGGAGAATCTTCCTTTTCTAATGTGAAAGATATGCAAATGCAGGGCCCTATAAAAATACAAAGCATCAAAGTCACTAACTTGTCCATTCATTCGTTCTTCAGGAAGGATTTCTTGTTTTATCTTCACCAGTTTAACAGCAATGGGTTTCCCAGTCCGCCGGTCAGATGACACTTCGAATTCAACATCATCTAAAATAAAGAATGTGTTACGTTTGTTTCACTTATTTTTTGCAAAACGTTATCTTGCTTCCAAGCTATACTTAACACAGCATTTGAATTGCCTTAGACCAGTGGTTTTCACAGCCTGGTGCCTGGACCAGCAGCATTAACATCACCTGGGAGCTTAAAAGAAATGCAAATTCTTGGACCTCACTCAAGTCCTACTTAAAGACAAACTCTGAAGATCAAGTATGGCAATCTGTGTTTTAACAAGCCTTTCCCATCATTCTGATACACACTCATGTTTCAGAACCAGCATCTTAGACTGAGAGCCATGTCTTAACGTTAGTTTTTATGGCATCTACATACACTGCAGATGAGATAATTTAACAATCATAACCTTTGGCAAGTTTTTTTTTTTCAACTCCTGTCCCTCAGTTTTCTCATATGTAAAAGGAGAAAAATTCCAAAGAGGAGTGCCATGAGGATTAACCAAAACAATGCTCATATAGATGCATCTTGTTAGCTAGTATGCTCTTTTCTCAAACATATTTTTTTTAAATGCAGAGGCCTCATAATTTCAGTCCTTTAGTAAGCCAAACAATTTGACATGTAAAAACATTTTTTTTTTTTTTTGAGACAGGGTCTCCCTGTCACCCAGGCTGGAGTGCAGTGGCATCATCTAAGTTCACTGCAACCTCTACCTCCTGGGCTCAAGCGATCCTCCCACCTCAGTCTACCAAGAAGCTGGGACTACAGGCACAAGCCACCTTGCCCGGCTAATTTTTGTAGAGATGAGGTTTTGCCATGTTGCCCAGGCTGCAAGCTGGTCTTGAACTACTTAGCTCAAGGAATCCGCCTGCCCTCGCCTCCTAAAATGCTGGGAATACAGGCTTGAGATACAATGCCACGCCTGTGAAAATAATTTGTATGGTATCAGCCAAGATGAATTTCCATATAATCTAAGACGTGACATTCTAAGAATTACTCTTTTCAGGTACTACCAAAAATAGTACCTGATAAAATAACATAAACAACATTATAGAAGTTCAATACTCCTACTGGCTTAAAATATTACAGGTAAACAGTCATTATTAGGGGAAACAACAATGAAATCTTCCAAGCATTTTATTGTAAATATATGCAAAGACATCTTTTAAGGATTCTGCTGGTTTATACAGATATTCTTCAGTAAACAGTACAACTAAAAGTCCAAAATGTTATTTACATAAAACACTTTTTTTGAAAAACATTCATGATCAAGTTAATATGCAAGACAAATTTTGTGATTACATTTTTACAAAGGAGAACTGACAAATTACCTCCTACTTTTAAGTCTTGTAGGTTGCCATTATACTGTGAACAGTGGAAGAAAAGTCTAGCTTGACGTTCTGAACACTGAATAAATCCATAAGAGGTTAACAGTTTTTCAATAACCCCAGTTTCACGCAGTGCTGCTGAAGTACCATTAGGGTACCCATTATGTCCATTGTTGTGGAGAAGGTTTGGATCAAAGCTCATCTGTTTTAAAAAGAAAAAGAATATATACAGATCTAGACATTATCTCCATAGCATATTAAGTCTTTAGTAAGTCACTAAATCTTCTATACAAAAAGGGGGGAAAAAAAAGAAAAAGGAAGATTATGGACTTTTATTACTGCAACATTTATTTAGCTAATAAAACATTTCAGAGAAAACAAGTTATACTGGGGAAGTGCCCCCATTTATGGTAGAATTTCCACTTACCAAATAAAAATAGAATTTCTGGGGTTTAATATTAAGGTATAGCAACTACTGCCTTTACATGAACTGAAAATTACTAAAACAATTTCAGAACAAAGGCAATTAACATTAAGAGACAGCAACCACAAACTACCAGACTCTTCCTTAAATGATTTGGTAACACCTACTTTGAAACTCCAGCTGATACCTTAATATTTAGTAAGTCATGCACTTGGAAGGCACATCTAAAGTTAGTAGAGATTAACAAAATAAACTTTCTATGCAATGCAATATTTAAACTAGAAAACTTCAGAGTAATTCATGCTTAGGTCCTTTAATAAAAGACTATCCAAAATAGTGCATTAGAAAACTTTTGAGACAAAACTCCAAGACAGCAAAAGCATTTTCATTTTTAAAATGCTGAATCATTTCACAGGCACATTAAAAGAAATCTTTACCTGAAAGAAATCCTTCACTTTTCACAAAGATGATGAAAACTGTAACTATCATTTCTTTCCCATTTAGCAAAATAGGAGCTATTTAAAAGTAATATAATGGAACCTGCCAGTCATAAAATACTATCACATCAGATGTTTCATTTTGCCTTATTTGAGTAAAACAACAAAACAAACTATAACTGAAGGACAAAATAAAATAGGACAAAATCCTTAGCAAAGCCTAGGTCTGTAACCACAGTAATGGCACTTCCAAATTATTACAATTATGTTTTAGGCCCTTTCATTGAAAATCTGATTTATAAGTATTTCCATTTAAGTGGATGTTGGGAATTATTAATAAAAAGGATGTATTTTCATTAGGAAAAAAGTAAAATTCTAGAAAGACAAACCAAAGTACGAGTCAACAATGTGTGTGGATAGTCAAATCATGTTAAATCAAAGCCACCACACCTGGAGGTAATTAAGTTCTAATTCTTTCACACTAGTCACCGTTCTGTGTTTGACATATATTAGCTCACCTAACTTTCACAAAAGCCCACAAGAAAGTATTAGCCTCATATTACCAATGAGAAAACAGACAGAGAAGTTAAATGACTTGCCAAAATCAAACAGCAGAATAAAACCAAGAAGGTCTGGCTCTAAACCAGAGCTTCTCAAATGAAGTTAACCAGCACTCTGGTTAAAATACAAAATCAGACTCTGGGCGTGGGGATTTTCCATCTCTATTAAGATCCAAGATGGTAACAATGCTTCCGATTCTTAGACATACCTTGAGCAGCAACACCCTAAACTACTGAAGTTATCTTCAGTACAGAGACTGAAGGTGAAAAAAAACATGAGGGAAGTTAGAGAGTGAGTCTGCAGGACATTTCAACCAGAATGAGTGGCAATCCTAGGTCATGCTCTTAACACAAAACAAGATAAGCTGAGATGGCTGCTTTCCTGACTTACAGATCTCTGATAAGTTGGGGTCCTCTTTTGTTTTTTAGTCCCAGATGAGGTAGAAGATGAAGATAAGGGTAAAGAAAGTGAAGGAGGGGCTGCAGGAGAGGGGTGAGGATCTGATGACACAGTAAAAACGTTCTCCATCTCACACAGCTGTTGTAACACAGTATAATGTTGATAAACACGATCAATAACAATTTAATGCACATTTGACAGTCAACCTTTACACATTTTTAGCTCAGGCTTAGCAAAATATAATTAATTAGATTTCTATTGACAGAAAATATAGAGCATTAACATTACTAAAAAAGGTGAAATGTATTTTTTTAAAGCCCTTAAAACATATGATGACATCTACAATTCTGAAAATGCCAGAAGGACTCTGATAGTTGTTAGAATAAGACTAGTCAGTCAAATTTCTTTTCAATGCCCAGCAAAACTTTAAATAGAACCTATCATTTTCAGTCACTAGTTTCCCCAAAGTAGAGTATACACAGATAATCCAATGGGGTGTGGAAGAAAATAATTGGAATGATTTTTCTGCCCATAAATAAAAATGAGCTTTTATAAATATTTACTACGTATTTATAGTCTAGGTCTCACCGAGTTGGTATGTCAGATGGTCTACAAGTATCATATACTATTCAAGTATTCTGAGGGAAGAGTAGAGAACTCTATAAGAGGACGACAGTGAAGTCCTCACTCATTTGCTCTTAGCATATTACAGTATGCTCAATAAGGAGATATACACTAGATATACAAATTTAGTTATCTAGTGTAACTAAACTACCTCCACAAATACATAAATGAGGCCAGGCGTGATGGCACACACCTGTAATCCCAGCACAAGGAGGCTAAGGTGGGCAGATCGCTTGAAGTCAGGAGTTTGAGACTGGCCTGACCAACATGGTAAAACCCTGTCTCTACTAGAAATACAAAAATTAGCCAAGCATGGTGGCATGAGCCTGTAGTCCCAGCTATTGAGGAGGTAGAGGCAAGAGAATTGCTTGAACCCAGGAGGGAGAGGCTGCAGTCAGCCAAAATTGTGCCACTCGACTCCAGCCTGGGTAACACACAGCAAGGCTTCGTTCCAGAACAACAAAACCAAACAGACAAAATGGTTGAAAGATTCTTGCAGAAGAACCTCAGATGGAAGATAAGGCAAACAAATATAAACAGCATAGGAACTGACATTTCTATTCCTAGTACTAGTTCTTCAACCTTCACATTAAGGAAGAAACCAGCTAATGAAATATGATAAGTATGCCAAAAAGTTAAAATCAAGACTATGATACGGATTTACATTAGATGAGATACAACATACTACATGTAGATTTACCTGATATTAATTCATTTATAAAGCTTTTTAAAAATGAAACACTTAAAAACCAGCAATCCAGAATGTAGTATTTCTAGGGAGAACAGAACATTTCTGCACAAGTAAACTATTTTTCTAATATCCCTCACTTCATATTTCTCCTCATTTGTACCACTGTTTTACAATGCAGACAGAATTATAATTGCACAATTTATAAATATATACACATATTACTAACGTATGGTTTTAACAAGCAGTATAAAACTGAGAACCATTATTCTAGATCACTGAATGACTTTCAAGTTGTGCTTCTTTCATGTTTATTTATTTCTGAGACCAAGTCTCGCTCTGTCACCCAGGGCATATTTATTTATTTTTGAGACAGAGTCTCACCTTGTAGCCCAAGCTCACTGCAACCTCTGTTTCCCAGGTTCCAGTAGATCCCCCTGCCTGAGCCTCCCAAGTAGCTGGGACTACAGGTATGCACCACCACACCCAGCTAATTTTCTATTTTAAGTACAGACAGGTTTCACGATGTTGGCCAGGCTGTTCTTGAACTCCTGCCCTCAAGTGATCACCCCCTTGGCCTCCCAAAGTAATGGGATTACAGGCATGAGCCACACTGCACCTAGCCTCATGTTTATAGTTCTGATTACTACTTAAACAAAAACACAATGACATGATCTGAAATCTAATATCCCTGAAAGCTGCAAAAAAGCCACATTCTCAAATCTGCAATCCTACCACACATCTCTGCAGGTAGGAGATAGAAATCCTCTTTTTCTCACCCAAAGGGAAAATGAACCAGAATCAGAAAGCATCAAAGGTAGCATTTTCTTTTAACACTCTAAATTGTTCCCCAACAAGAATGTTGGCATCTGGGTTCTATTGTACGACTCTCATCTCATCCCTGGATGCATACCAGAAGAGTTGAAAAAGTTTTCCCCTTCTCTCAGAATCTTTGCTGATTAGAGCTCTTTTCTTAGCCTTTATCGATTTGGAGGAGGCCTTTATTTTTCCAAAGGTAAACACATACCACTCAAACAACTTTAGATAAGACATGTTAATACTTTTCAAATAATTTGCTAAACTGTGTTTTTATGGCATTGCAAATTGTTTTTTTTTTTTTTTTGAGACAAAGTTTCGCTGTTATTGCCCAGGATGGAGTGCAACGGCATGATCTTGGCTCACTGCAACCTCCGCTGCTTAGATTCAAGTTATTTTCCTGCCTTAGCCTCCCCAGTAGCTGGGATTATAGAGGCATGCACCATCACACCCAGCTAATTTTATATTTTTAGTAGAGACAGGGTTTCATCATGTTGGTCAGGATGGTCTGGAACTCCTAACCTCAGGTGATCCACTCGCCTCACTCGGCCTCCCAAAGTCCTGGGATTATAGGTGTAAAATGCCAAGCCCAGCAGCACATTATTTTCTTTTTCGAGACGGTGTCTTGCTCTGTCACCAGGCTGGAGTGCAGTGGCACAACTGCAGCTCACTGCAACCTCTGCCTCTCAGGTTCAAGTAATTCTCCTGCCTCAGCCTCCCAAGCAGCTGAGATTACAGGTGCATGCCACCACACCCACCAGCTCCTGTTTGTATTTTTAGTAAGACAGGGCTTCACCATGTTGGCCAGGATGGTCTTGATCTTCTGCCTTGGCCTCCCAAAGTGCCGGGATTATAGGCGTGCACCACCACACCCAGCTTCAAATTATTTATCAGCAGCATCAAAAAACTTGTAAGTATTTTACTATTAAACAAAATGGAAGTTATCACAAAAAAAATTACATAAAATTAGAGGGCAAATGGAAGTAGATAATTCAACAGATCCTGGTTTATAAAAGACACCAACAAAGGTGGCGATAGAAGGAACCAGTAGGTAAATGCTATAGGTAAATGTTATTTGGCTTCTTTTTTAATAGGGAGAAAATAATCCACAACTTAGTTGTTTGCCTAACAGCATATAAAAATGTATTCAGATCAACTGAGTTAAATGCCTTAAAAACATATTTAAAAACCAGCCAGGCTCAGTGGTTCACGCTTGTAATCTGAGCACTTTGAGAGGGTGAGGTGGGTGTATTGCCTGAGCCCAGGAATTTGAGACCAGCAGGGCACATGGCAAAACCCTATCTCTACAAAAAATACAAATGTTAGCTAAAATTAGCCAGATGCATATAGTCCCAGCTACTCAGGAGGCTGGGGTGGGAGGATTGCCTGAGCCTGGGAGGTCAAGTGGTTATCCTGACACTGCCACTGCACTCTACCTTGGGTGACAGAGACCCTGTCTTCAAAAAAAAAAAAAAAAACCCAAACCACACATATATATACATATACACACGATCCCAGATGTGTGTATCTGTAAAATCGTTGCAAGAGGGAACTTTCTAGATTTGCACTCCAGCCTGAGTGACGGAATGAGACCCTGTCTTTAAAAAAAACAAACAAACCCAAAACACACATACACAGACACCCTGGATGTGTATACTTGTAAAAATCTTTGCAAGGGGGAACTTTCTAGATTTTAAATCAATTGAAGAAAAAAAAAAAAAAAAACAAAAAAACACAAGGGACCGATACCTGATTACACAAAAAGTAAAAGCTTTTAAACTCAAACCTAGGGGAAAAAGTATAAATACACCAGAGTAGTATTGACAATTCTAGGCAAATCAGTAGAATTAGATTACCAGAATAGAAGATTCTTGAGGGGCAGGAAATTCTATTCAAAGCTAAATCTCTAGATTTTAGATAAATGGTGCCTGGCACAGAGCAGGCACTCGTATGTGAAATTACTGAAAGATACTAAGTTAGCAAATAAATCATCCTTGAATATCAATCATTCAACTTTAAACACAAAAGTTCAAAACCTTAAACATTAAAAACCTTGAATTTTAGCAATAAAAAATTCAGATAAAACCGATTAATACTTTCACATACCAAACCAGCAAAGATAAATAATGTTAAGATATTGAAAAAGTGAGCTAAGAATAACATGTATACTTTTATGGTAGTAAACTGGTACAACCTTTTAGAAATGCAATTTAGCAACATGTATCAAATGTCCAGATATTTTTCTTAATAACTGCACTGCAGAAAAGCTCTCCTGAGGAAATCTGTAATGTGAAAAAAGCTTTATGCACAAGCATTCTAACAAATATATTTTTATAACAAATTCCTGGAAATAATCTAAAGTCTAACACACTTTATGGTTCAAGATGTCATTAGGAAATGAGACATAAGGTATTTATACAGTATGATTTCAAATGTATTTAAAGACCAGAAAATCTCATTTAATGTTCACAGATGAGAAAACTCTTAGGCATCTTAAGGGCACAGAGCTAAAAATGGCAAATATGAGAATCGAATCCAGTTCTGATTCCATTTCTAACCAATGCCTTATTCATTCAACCACAATTGAGTTCCTACAATGCATCAGCACTATTTTAGGTCCTACTTATATCACAGAAAACACAACAGACAAGTATGTTCAGCCTCATTAAGTTTAGACCTTCTATCCTTTTCTACATATTTACTTTTAAAATTGAAAAAGTCATTGACAAAATTAGTCATCCTTTAATAAAAGTAGAACTGGAACAAATCTCAGGTCAAATTTAAACTTCATTTCTAACCCAAGAAATCAATTAAAGTTCCTGTAAGAACATAGAGGTCAAAAGACTGTCTTTCAGTCGTGACTCTCAAGTAACTTTGAACATCTCCGGGATTTATTCCTCAACAGTAAAGTGGGAACACCTAACTGGTTTCCAAGTTCCTTTGCAGGGGGAGGTGGAAATCTATGCTTTGTAATTTCTTATTACAGCAGCTAAGCAGTTTTTCTCCCTAATTTGGGTCTGCTCAGCTTCTACTGATTGTCAAAGAATTACTTTGAAAAAGGTAGCCTATTTCACCATAAGATCTTTAGAAAACCAGTATTCTCAGTATTAACATATATTCCCTTGATTTCCACTGTTTCTTTTCAATTTTCTGAACACAACCATTTTTCATACTAACTGCTGTCTTCTGGATAGGTTCTAAATAATTACTCATCGAAGTGCATTTCACTACTATTTTACCCAACCAATACACAGTACTGAGTGTTTACACCCTTGATTCTGTAGACTGAAGTTTTATAATTTTGTTTAACTAAAAAATATTCTCATTATTTCTTCACAAATCACATTAGCAAAATCAGGTTTTCTTTCAGTTACTCTGTAATTGATCATCTGTTCCTAAAACTAATCTAATGCTTTTAGAACGCCGTCTCTTCTTTTTTTTTTTTTTTTTTTTTTTGAGACGGAGTTTCGCTCTTGTTACCCAGGCTGGAGTGCAATGGCGCGATCTTGGCTCACCGCAACCTCCGCCTCCTGGGTTCAGGCAATTCTCCTGCCTCAGCCTCCTGAGTAGCTGGGATTACAGGCACGTGCCACCACGCCCAGCTACTTTTTTGTATTTTTAGTAGAGACGGGGTTTCACCATGTTGACCAGGATGGTCTTGATCTCTTGACCTCGTGATCCACCCGTCTCGGCCTCCCAAAGTGCTGGGATTACAGGCTTGAGCCACTGTAGAACGCCTTCTGTTGGTTAATCTGGTATTCCAATTTGGTGACTAATTTAAAAATTATCAGGCTCTGTGTAGTTTATCTTTTAATCATTTATTTTCCTACCTTAATACCTGTCTCACAGAGTTGTTATGACTGAATGAGTTGCTTCACGTAAAAAGCCTAAAATAAGTGCTTACTTAGCACACAGGTATTCACATAACTACTTATTAGGTCTCCGAAAAAAGCAGGACAAGGATAGCACCTGGCAGCATACACCTGGAGAGTTCTCTAAAATCAGTTGGCTACTAAACTCTTAATTGTTATTCATCCAACATTTCTCCATATTGACCATTATGCTATCATGAGCTACTCTTGTCAAGTTTTTTTTATTCATTGGTTCTATGGTTTTTGCTAAGGATGAAAAGTAAGCTCAATAGTTCCTGCATCTGACTGAAAAATCAGGACATTTACAGTTCCTGTCACAGGTCTCTATTTAATTGACTACCATCATATACCTAGCAACTAGCACCCTAGCATCTACCAAGTAATCCTGGTATTTTCTCAGTCATCTGGGGCTTCAGTTTTCTCTTGCTTTGCTAAATATGCAAATTACTGTATTCAGCAGAAAAAAACTAGAAGCACAACAGGAATTTCCTAGTTTGGTTTTTCTCCTGTCGTCACCTTTAGTCTACCTCGATCAACTCATTCACCAAACAATTCATGTCTATTTTCACATGTCAAACAAATGTTTTATAAGCCTTATTCTTTCTTGCCATTTTATGGCTAATTCCACCCTTCCATATAAATTTGTTCCCAATTATGTACAACTTTTACTGACTTTACAAACCCCCCCTTAAAAATCTGAGGTGTTCCACTGCATTACCAAATCTGTTTCCTCAACTGTGTGCCCCCTTTAGCTGAACCATTTCACAACAGTACAATCACAACTAATATTCACAATACAAAGATTAGGCTAAACAAAAAGCATTTCTTTTAATAGATACCGGTAGTTTTTAGTCGTTAAGGACTAATTCTGATGCACAGTAAGGTCAAACACTATTACACAATCCTTCAATAAATTGGAATTACAGTCCTAAGTGCTTCCTGAAATAGCAACGAAGCTTTTGTAAGTGAACGACCTATTTTCATTCTTCATTTTATTTGACCTCTGTAGCATTTTAAAAAATGTTTCCCACTGACTTCTTGAAATGATCTTATTTGGTGTTTCCTCCTGACTTCTACTTAAATGCTCTCTTCATTGGTGCTTCTTCCTTTTTTACCTATAAACTGATGACTCCTTTCCAAATTCCTTTATGTCTACTAACTTTAGAAAATCTGGAAACTAAAGATTAAAAAGGACAACTGCTCTTCATAATCCTACCCTCAAAGTTAACCACTGTTTAATAGTCCATACTAGCCTATTTCCTTCAACTTCAGACTGCTATCCAATGAATACAATATATTTCCACAATAATGTTAATATTGATAAGTTACTCTAACTTCCCGATTCCTATGAACAATGAAGGTTTCTAGCTTGGACAACTGGATTTGATAAAGTCATTCTCTCCAAATTTATCTTCAAATCTGGTTAGTCTCCAAGTCAATTCTACCATCAGAACATCTAGCATCTACCTTTTTCTCTGCCTACACCCTAGCTTTTATCTTCCTTATACTTGATCCACTGCTTTAGACACGTCTTCCAACCTGAGCCTTTCCCTCAAAAGTGTCACCATTTGTCTTTTAAAGGTACACTTTTGAATATTACTTTAAAATGTAAAGCAATAAAGCTATCTTACTTTTGGGGGAGAAACCCATTAAGCCCTTGCTTATAAACATCTGATTGCTCTCCTACAGAATAAAGACAATTTGGGTCAAGCCTCCAGCAAACTTTCATAACTCCAACAAAATTGTGTTTTCCACTCTGTTCATAATGGACAACTCAATATATACCATGTGCTTTCAGGTCTCCCCAAATCTGCTACTTCTGTTACCTCTATACCTCTACCAATGTCTCTTCTCCCTCTTAACAAAGTACTACTCACCTTCAAATACCCCTCTCTATAGGTTTTCTTTACTCTCCTCCTTCCCTCCAAGGGAACAGCTTCAGTTACAGTCTTAATACTTTATAAATATCTTCTAGCCTATATTAAACTGTGATATTTTGTAATAAATTGTTCTAAATCTTAAATCCATTAATATCTTATTCATTCGTTGTGTTTCAGCACTAGCAATGCCTAACAATACAGTAGGCATGTCAACTATTCATTCACAAATATGCACTGTATATGTAGGTACGGATATAAAGCAAGGTTCTTCTCTGAAGAAGCTAACACTGAAGAGAGTAGAGAAAGAATACAGATGTCAGTACCAAATATCACCAAAGTTTCATCAACTCCCATAGAAAGACTAGATACACATTCTTATTGGAAATCCTAACTTCTAAATACTACAAAGCTTCTCTAAGAGACCAGTAAGTCAAGAGAGATCAGCATGTATTAATATAATTTGCTGTGAAAAATCTCAGTTTTGACCATACTGTCCTTACCTAAGAAGAGACACTGTTGATAATTTTATACTAGCTGAGAAAAGAAAAACTTTCTGAGGCTGGGCATGGTGGCTCATGCCTGTGATCCCAGAACTTTAAGAGGCCAAGGGAGGTGTACTGCCTGAGGTCAGGAGTTCAAGACCAGCCTGGCCAACACAGTGAAACCCTGTCTCGACCAAAAATACAAAAAATTAGCTGGGCATGGTGGTGGGCACCTGTAATCCCAGCTACTTGAGAAGCTGAGGCGGGAGAACTGCTTGAACCTGGAAGGCGGAGGTTGCAGTGAGCCGAGATCACGCCATTGCACTCTAGCCTGCACAACAAGAGCAAAACTGTCTCAAAAAAGAAAAAAAAACTGTCTTCTGAATACCTTTAGAAAAGATTTTTTATTTGACCAAATAATCAGGAAATCCAGAACTATGGATTCTTAATAGGAAATTACAAACCTACCTCGCAGTGATAATCAAATATTGCACTTTCAGTAGTATTTGCTGATTCTTCTTTTTCAGCACACGTTTCAAAGGATGAAAGTTGCTAGTATTAAAAAAAAGAGCGAGAGAAAATGATCTACCAAGCTAATAAAGAATACAACTGCTGCTGCACCGGGCAATCTCACAGTACAGCACTGAAGAAAACAAAGACTACTAGCAGCGTTGGGAAGTGCTCTTTCAAAGCTGTTGAGTAGGCACAAACTTCTTGTTTCAGATCAAGTGTTGTGTCTTCAACTTAAGGGTACTCTTCTTTGGTCTTGTTAGTTGTTACGAGGTTTGTTCCTTGCCTGATCTGAACTTGAAGCAGCAGTTTCAGGTGGTAAAGTCTGTTCTGTTACACTTCATACTAGAGGTAAAAAATGGAGACATTAAGTATAACATATATAAAATAATCAGGGACAGTGGGTGAGAAGAGGGACAAACTCATAAGACTCATGGGTCATGCAAGTAATGCAGAAAACTCAGAAACACGCTCATGTAATGTTATTTGCAGCAATCTCTCAATTACTAACAACTACCTCCTTTGGTATCTCATAGCGAAGACCTCAAATTATTCTATAGTCTTCATGGACCTCTTCCCCCAAATAAGCTCAGTTACATGGCATAATATTTAATTTAATACAAGTATTTTGTAAGGATCTAGCTCTGTGGAAAACATAAAAGAAGTTCCTGCTATGAGAGCATAGACAATCTTGCTGAGAACCAAGATTTATACATGGAAAAAAAAAACAGAGTATAGGATAAAATGCCAAAAATTGTTTTGCTCAATTAGTATCAAGGTACCTATTATGTCACAGATTATCTAGAAATACTACGTATTTTTTATTCACAACTGCATGTACATCAAAGCAACACAGTAAGCATGGAGAAGGCTTTTAAACACGAGCACTGAAATTTGAACTGAACCTAGAAAATCAGGAAGAATTCTAAGAGAAAGAAAACAGCGGAGTATTCTATGTATGAAATAGCATGTAAGCCAAGCCAGAATATGCCACTAAATTCTAAGTTTCTTCAGAGCAGCGACCAAGCATTATATGATTTTCTAAGCCCAGCATCAAATGAAGTCTTCTGCATGAATGCCTGTGGCAACATGTGTGGCCTGTTGTTCCAGAGGAAAATCAACAGGCTAGCCTGGCTACACAGAGGGCTGGGATGAAGTGAAATACGATATACGGTGTGATAGGTGTAGAGGAGCCAGATTATGAAGCATTTCAACTTGATGTAATAGGAAACAGTGACTTAGTTTTTTATTAAAAATGGTATTATGTCTTGAAATCCTATAGGAGATGACTTAGTGAGCAAATAGAAATCTCACTTGCACTGCTGCACTAAATAGATGAGAAATGTCTACAGAAGAGAAACGTATTTATCAGTAAAAATCACAGATTTCTGCTTTATATTACCTATAAAATAAACAATTATTTTGCACTGACTCCAGTGTTAACAAAATGGTGTTAATGAAAATTATTTCTATGAGAAGACAAAAGTGGACATGCTGAGAAATGGATAATATATTTGAAAATGTCAGAAGAATGACTATCAGGTGACAAGTCAGAGTCGGTGAAATAGCTCAGAGGAGCCTAAAACCAATCACTGGTACTAGTAAACACCACGGACAAGTTGTTTGATCTCTCTAGGTTTCATTTTCCTCACATGCAAAATAAAAATTCCATAAAAGCTAATCTGGCCATTTTCTATTATCTAACAGCCCATGACTTTATATTGTTCATTCAAATACCAAATGTTACACTTGTCTGCTCTTTCCACTTTACTTAGATCATTCTCCTATTATCCAGACTAGTTTAGGGTAATGATGCTCAAATATTTTGGAAGCATTAAAGTAATACCTACGCCCAGCCCCGACTCCTAGAGAATATAACTGGTCTGAGATAGAACCACTTCTTTAATTATCTTGATTCTTCCCCTCTCCATCTCTACACCCAATGAAGTTGTATTAGTATTTCCTTCAAGATATCTTTTGTATTCATTTCTTGTCCTACTAAGTGACATATTTTAGCTCAGGTGTCTAATATATCCACCAACTTCCAGTGTCCACACTTTCCATTTCCTGTCACATACCACCACCAGACTATCAAAAACTTGAATTTTGGCCAGGTGAGATAGTTCACACCTGTAATCCCAGCACTTTTGGAGGCCCTGATGGGAGGACCACTTGAGCCCAGCTCAAGACCAGCCTAGGCAACATGGAGAAACCCCATCTCTACTAAAAATGCAAAAAATTAGCCAGGTGTGATGGTGTACACCTGTAGACCCAGCTCCTTGGGACCCAGAACTCAAGGCTGCAGCAAGCCACGATAGTGACACTGCACTCCAGCCTGGGCGATAGATCAGAATCTTGCCTCGAAAAACAAAAACCCTCCAATTTTCTCTCTCATCTCTCCTGTCAAACATCTTCAGTTATTTTTCCAGCATTCTAGATGGGAAGTTTTTAATCCTGGCTAACCATCCACCTAAGAAACCTTAAACAAACAAACAAAAAACCCAACAAAATCAAAGCCTGAGTCCCACACAGTTTCTAAATTTCACCACACTAGGTTAGGGGCCAGGCATTGTTATCTCGCCTCACCCCCTGCCCCAGGTGTTTCCGACCTCCAGCCAGGATTGAGTACTACTATTCAGGTGTCTCTGTTCTACCTTCCATCTTTATCCTCTACTCTGCTCCGATTCTCCCAGAAGTCCATTCCCTCATCTAATCCTGAAAACACTACTCTTGGGAGATTCCTGAATTCTAGCTTCTTTGCTTATATGGGTCTTCCCACAAAAAAATACAATGCTGTGATCTTCAAGGTGACAAAAAAGCCTTTCTTGACCATTCCAGCAGTCTCATTCATTACCTTAATTCCCACTAATGAATGCGGCAGTAACATCCACTGCCTGCATCAAGCAATTTGCAGCAAATGGTACCAAGAAATTCCTGTACTGTTTACTTCATATTTTTATATATCTTGTTCCTCCAACTCTATTTCAAATTTCTGAGAGGCAAACTCAACTTTATCACAGCCCCCTTTAGCACCTAATCCAGCGCTGCCATAAATAATCCAATCCAAAAGGTAGTTAATCCAGAAGCAAAAGGACCCAATTCAAGTGTAAACAGTTATATCAACTTTAACTGTATAAAGTTTTAATTACCCAATCAAGAAATAATCTCTTCTTTAAAAAATACAGACTGTGTGTATTGGTTTTATCTTAATACTTTAGGTCTACTTATGAACCCAAATAACTCAAGATGGAGACAACAAGTTATCTTGAAAAACCCGAACCAGATTAATCTACTCCAGGTTGTTGTATTATATTAAGAACTGTCAAGTTCATGATTCAGTAATACAAAAAAAAAAAAAAGATTTCTGGACTTGAAACTCTGGAGTATTGCAGGACCATTCCTAGGCACTAATGAGGTCTATCAGGAGCTATTAAAGCTCAAACAAACCCATCAATAATTTAGTGGCTGAATTAACATCTTCACACCTATGAGATATTTATAGTTAACTCAATAAAACTTCAAGGTATTGGTCAGGCATTTTAATACAAACGGCTAACCACTCATGCCCAGATTAACATTTATTGGTGATACAAATCACCTCTTTTGCCTTAACCCTATGAATATAAGTGTATCTCCTCCACCTCCCTAAAAGCTTGAAACTTAAGACACATCAAACACTGGGTGCTGCGCTGGGGCAGTAGCTCTTGCCTGTAATCCCCAGCACTGTGTCAGGCTGAATCAGGAGGATCGCTTGAGACCAGCCTGGGCAACAAGGTGAGATACTGCATCTACAAAAAGTTTTACAAATAACAAACAAACTCACTGGGTGTGGTGGCACGCACCTGTAGTCCCAGCTACTCGGGAGGCTGAGGCAGGAGAATCCCTTGAGCCCAGAAAGTTTGATGCTGCAGTGAGCTAGGATTGTGCCACTGCACTCCTGCCTGAGCGACAGAGCAAGTCTCCAACTCAAAACAATCACCCCCACAAACCTACCATAGGGTACCAATAAAAACACTAGGGAACAATTTAAATGTGTATCTGAGAATCTCCCTGACTGCTAAGTAATCAACTCCTTTTCCCTTGCTCAGCATGGAAATAGTATTAATCACTACAATCTCCACTTCCTGAGTTCAAGCAATTCTTTTGCCTCAGCCTCCCAAGTAGCTGGGACTACAGGTGTGTGCTACCACACCTGGCTAATGTTTGTATTTTTAGGAGATGGGGTTTCACCATGTTGGCCAGGCTGGTCTTGAACTCCTGACATCAAGTGATCCATTGGCCTCAGCCTCCCAAAGTGTTGGGATTACAGGCGTGAGCCACAATGCCTGGCAACCACCTCTTTTATTTCATGTCTTCCTCAGTTGGCTGTTTTACCTCAAAGGCCTAGCAGAAACCATGGCATAGTAGGCACTAAATCAATACAGGTTAAACTAACAAACACATTTATATGGTAAGTAATCCATCTAAAATGTATCACACTACCTAGTTCATCATTTTGACAAATTATTTTAAAAGTATATGCAACACTCACTTTGGGAGAAGTTAATGAAAGGCTAAGCAATAAGCCAGTCTACAAAAAAGGAGACTGCTCACCTAACCTACTTCCTTCAGGCAGTAGCTTCTTTTGAGCAAAAAAAACAAAGATCCCAATAGATAGAATGGGACTGAAAAGATCCTGTATTACCTGACATTTTGAGCACCACAGTTCATAACTGAAGTGCATAATAGGTTTTAATTCATTTTTACTTTAGGATATAATAAAATCTACATAATTAACCAACCGAATCTAAGTCACCTGTAGAGTGAAATAAAAAACCCAAACTGATGCAACTATCTTTTTGTATCTATACAGTAGCAGCAACTGCGCTGGGTTATTATCTAAACAGCTACTGAGATATTTAAAATGATCTATCACTTAATTGCTTACACATACGCCTAGAAGTCTAATACTTTTAAGCAGTACAAAAGGCAGTGTGGGAAGATGCTGAAGAAACACTGTAGACACATCAGAAAACAACAGACCAGCAGTGTCCAATAGAAATACAGTGCAAACCACATGTGTAATTTTAATTCTAGTACCCATATTACAGTCCAAAGAAACAGATGGAAATTTAATGTCTTATTTAACCAATTATATCCAAAATGTTATCTCCACAGGCAATCAGTGTGAAAAATTCAGATTTTTACATTCCTTGAAATCCAATGTCACCGTACAATGACAGCACATTTCAATTCAAACTAGTCACACTTCAAGTGCACAACAGCCACCCCTGGCTGGCAGCTACCATGTTCCACAGCGTAAGTACAAACTGAGCAGGGATATGAAAAAGCACTACCGTGCCAATTAAAGCAACAGAAAATAAATGTAAGGCTATTGAACAAAGATTTTCCCTAATAAAAGTAGGCAGTATTTAGCGTCGATGCTTGTCGTTACTCAATTGGAGAAGCAGAAATGCAAATAACTGGTATGTAATGGTTTTAGCTGCAAATCAACGGAGAGCTTACATGTGCAACATAGGGAAACTGATCATCAATTTATTTTCAGCCACACAGTTTTACCTCAGCACAAATGTTTTACCTCAGCACAAAAGGACATTAAAATATTAGACACTTTTGTGTTGTTTTTAACTAGGTACCCACACATCCCAAGTGGAAAACATTCTAATATCAAAACAAAGGAATTTTTAAAATCCTCACGGAGCTGAAGGGATTTAACAAGTCACTCTCACCACAGTAGTTTCACCACTTAAGACAGTCTAGCTTTTTACAAAATAGGTCTCAAAGTGTTTCCTCTTCTGTTTTCTGAAAAGACAAGGCTAAGAAAGCACATCAATTCGTTGCTTACTTAACAAGATCAAGATTTTTATCACATTTTGCAACACCATTCTGAAATGCAACTCCTCAAAAATCTGTCCAAAAAAACACCGGTCCAAAATTTCCATGTTTTAACTACCTTGTTGAAAGTATGCCCCTCACAACAATGTGAAGAGACTTAGTGCCACTGAACTGTAACACGAAATTTTATGTTATATATACTCCAGCATAATTTGATATTTTAGCATTTTGTTTGTTTAAAACAAAACTCGATGGCCCTACACGATGTGTCTTCAGGTTGGTGGGGAGGGGGAAAAGGGGGTAGGGGTTAAAGCAGGACTGCAGGTCAGCTTTCACACTTTCAATTTTGATTTATTAGGACTTTACTCGATTTTCAACCACACTCGCTAAAGGTCACACAAGTCAGAACTTATTTACAAAAAAAGAAAACCTATCTTCTGTGCCTCAAATACTTTAGTTTTCAACTCAGCTGCTATAAATACTCATCTCGATGATAAACATCCAGAGCAGCTGCAAAACCACTCAAACTATTACCTTCTCTTATTTTAGTCCTAGGGCTAAAACAAAACAAAAAGAAGGGTTTTTTTTTTTTAATCTAAAACGAAACAAAAAGGTTTTTACCTAGGTTTTATGACTCAGGTATATGCCTATTCAAGTATATAAACTCCGTCCTTACCCACACCAAATATACCCATTATTGGTTAGTACCAAAAGAACACCAAAGTATGTGTTCAATGTAGTATCAAGAATGTTTCTAGCTCAAAATGAAAATTACTCAGCATTTTAGTATAGAGTAGCTTATATTTTGTGGGCTATAATTTGAAACCGGTATTTTAAAAAAGTAGGTTAGCAGCAATGGCTGAGAACTGCCAGCTCATACCAGCCTGACGAAAATTTAAGTCTCTCAAAAAGATTTAACTACCACAGGGCCTTTGAGCATTCTCCCTCCCTCTCCGCCCTCTCTCAACTGTTTAAAGAGCATCATATTCTTTCACTGAACAAGAAAATTAACTTGCCCAACAACGTTCAGATTGTCTTTGCAGATTGAGCCTGTTTCAGGGAGCGTTCTCTGCCTCACCTGTGAGTTAAGCAAGACAGCTGCCATCTGGATGTTCCTAAGGAAAAACCTTAAAGCAAAAGAACCTTGGCACTAAGATTCGTATTGATAAAACTTCATGGTAAAAATCTGAAGCTGTCTCCGACGGGGGAACTCTTAAAAAATTTTACACGGAATGACGAAGCTAGGCCGTTCATTGCACAATGTGGGCCAGGCGCTGACACCATGAGAGCTAGAGGAGGTGGAAGGGAAGGACACCACTGAGTTTTCAAGGAGTACGCCCTTTCCCCAAGATAGAGCGGTGGGATCCACGTGCCTAAAAGATTGGGACTGGCTCCCTTTCTCAAGACGCCGAAGAGGAGACGATGAGGGGAAGGCTGGGTGCTGGGACCCAGCTCTAGGTGACTGGAGTAATGATGTCAATTCCGCCACGCTGTGCCAGATGTGGTTGGGGAAAGGTGTCTTTAAGCACTTCCCCTAGATATCTAGATGGAGCAGGGTCTCAGTCTATACACAAAGAAGCCGCCACTGCCGCACTGCGCTCTGGTACTGGTAGTCAGATCCCCAAGCAGGTAGGGGCCAAGAAACTATAGGGTCCAGAGTCAGAGTAGGCCCCTCTTCTCGGTCTCCGGCTCTTCCAACCTCACACAAAGGACCGCGCCACCACCCCCTCGCCCCGCCCGCCGGGACTTGTAGTTCCCGTTTCCCCAGCCAAGCCGCAGAGGGGGAAGCAGCCAGACTACAGCTCCCAGTAGCCTCCGCGCCCCAGCCCCGCACCCTCTGCCTCCATCTTGGCTGCGGTCGGAGCCTCCATTTTCGCTCCCTCCCCCCACTTTAGTCACCACCACCACTAACACCACGCGCAAACGGCTGGCCTCAACTCCTCGTTTCAGCTCTGCGACCTGACGTGAGGCCCAGGCGGTTGAACGGGAGACGTATGAAAAAGCCCAGGGTAGGGAATTAGGGTGCCTTCTTCCCTACCTAGAGCTCTACGAGTGTCCACCTTGACTCAGAAGGTTTTCCCCTTAGCCTTGGTCTTATCATCAGCCCTTCCCCTGAGTTCTTGCTAACCCCAGTTGGACCCTGAGGTCCTACTCACCCCAACAGCTCAGCGCCCCCTCTCCAGCGCCGCCATAAGCAGCACGGCCCGGTACGTAGGAATAAATCTCGCTTCTCTCGCGAGAGTTGGGGGTGGGGTGGGGGGGGGAACTCCGAGCGCGTGCACGAGAAGGGGCGGGGTGAACCGTACTCTCAATACGCTTGCGCAGCAGGGCTGAGTGACGCCAAGCAGTTTACTGCCCTTAACCACAACCAACATGGTGTCTGCATTCCCTTACATTCCTTCTTGGGTGTGCTGCGGGAAGCAATCTTGGTGTTTACTGACTCCTCCTGGACACTACGGGTGGTGGGTGGCTTTAAGCGTATTTAGTCTGCGCGTTTGAATACGTTTTAGCCCACAATAATGGGGTCAACCTTGAGGGCGAACAATTCTGAGGGCATATCCAGGAGTCATAAAAAATGATTTCTCTTTAACCAGCAAAAATCCGAAAGGGCCTGATACCCGTTTCTTCTCATAGTGCAAGCATTCTTTCTTCTGTCTACTACACTAGACGAATTCTTTAGTATAGAGTCAGCTTTTTAGCAAGGTAGTTTGGAAATCTAAATGAGACCTTTCCCTTCCATGAATAACATTGCAACAGATGCACAAGAGTGAGCAAGACTACATAATCACTAAACAAAAAGAAACAAATTCAGTCAACTGACCTTTCTAGTTACCAAAGATACTACTATTGTATCATGTAAGCGAAGAGGGTGAATCATTAATTAAAAGATTGAAACCAGAGCATTCATCCAATGGGGGAAGAGGGAAGGAGGAAAATAGGTAATTATGACCACAGAAAGTTCAGTGGATTATCCCTTGTCAGACAGTAGAGCATGCTCTTCTGGTGAGAGAAATGCTTTTCCCAGATTCAATGCTTCTGTTTTCATAGATTCAGTGGCTCTCTCACTAGACAGTATTGGATAAATAATGAGCAGCCAGTCTCCTGAGAACTCTTCTACCCACTTTTTGCTTACAACACATTTACTTGACATGTTGTGTGTTTAATCACGGGGAAGTATAAAGTTGTAAAGAAAAACAGACATCGTCTTGTCCTCAGGGAACTTTCAGCCTAGCATCATTAATGATCACAAAAACAAATCTAAACATACACTTTGAAATAAGTGCAATGAAGGAAAGATAACCCCCAATTCAAACCTCTTGAATTCTAACAGGAAGCAGTGTCCCACTTCTGTTCAAAAATTTCCCCTCCAACTTTGTTGCTGATGTCCAGTCCCATGCATAACACCTCAAAGCCCCTCTGCTGTCTTTGATGACTTCCCACACTTTCCTCAGCACAAATACTTGCTTCATTTTCAATGCTTTCCTAGTTCACCCTATCGTACTTATTAGTTTTTACTAGGTAGTAATACAAACAGCACAGAGCTTATGACATTCGTCTTTGCATCCCTGGTTGCTGATGGTGCCTGGTCTCGACAGTTCTCCAAAGCTTGTTGAATAAATAGCACTGACAACAGTATGAGAAGTTGTTAGAAATTGAAATGTTTTCCTGGGAAAGTATAGAATGTAAATATTCCCCTCCCCTCCCCTCCCTCCCCTCCCCTCCCTCCGAGATGGAGTTTTGCTCTTGTTGCCCAGGCTGGAGTGCAATGGTGTGATCTTGGCTCAACCTCCGCCTCCCAGGTTCAAGCGATTCTCCTGCCTCAGCCTCCCAAGTAGCTAGGATTACAGGTATGTGCCACCACACCTGGCTAATTTTGTGTTTTTAGTAGAGATGGGGTTTTTTCCATGTTGGTCAGGCTGGTCTCGAACTCGCTACCTCAGGTGATCCAACTGCCTCAGCCTTCCAAAGTGCTGGGATTGCAGCACACCCAACCCAGAATGTAAAGATTTCAAACCAGGTGTTTTGTTCACTTTGCCCAGTTCTTAAATTGAGATCCCCTTCCTGTAACACAGCTGGTCTGTATATTCTAATCTTATGTTGTAGAAAAACTGTTCCAGGCTCTTGCACTAGACATGAGGTCATGTGAAATTGAAAAGTAATTCTACTTTTAGCATACATTCTCACATATCACAGCAATAGGAAATGTAAAAAAAAATAGTCTTACTAAATTCTGTCAGTACAATTACTATTGATAAGAATAGGAAATGTAAAAAAAATCGTCTTACTAAATTCTGTCAATACAATTACTATTGATAAGAAAGGATAAAGCCTTGATTTCTACCATTACATATAGCTTCCGAAGACCTTCTTAAATTATATGATCATTTCGTCATCATCGTTCTGAATATATCCCAATTGCCTTTAAATTACTTTAAATTTTAAAAAAATTCCTCCTTGTTCCAAAATTAATATCAATTTACATTTAACACAAAATGCAAATCTGTATAAATCCAGAAATATACATTTTGGCTTCTAATACATTAAAGAAAGTAACAGGTGGAGCAATTTGCTGTAAATCACAAGTTAAAATGATTTACTCTTTCTGCAAATACAACCCATAAAGAGAGGTAGGTTTCATTTTTAGATCACTACATAATGATTTTTTTTCAGATGAATTTTGAAATCAAATCATGTTGTTGTTTTTTTAAATTAAATCAGAAACGCGTTAAATCACTTTGGAAAACCATCTCCCATACAACAGGGTGACATGGATTTTGGGAAGTTAGTCTGGTTAAGGAACCATCAGAAAAAAAAAAATTTGAGAAATTATTTTTAGTTATTCACCATACTTACTTTTCTACTCTGAGAAACTTAGACAATGAAATTGATTATGGTTGTGTGCTTTTTTTCCTCTACAATCATCAATAAGCACATTATCTCTGAAGTCCACTTTAGAATCAAAAGTAAGCATTTCTTACAGTTTGTAAGGTTTTCTCGAGCGGTAGTGGGTGAGATTTTTTTCATTTCTCTGTTGAATGAGAAAAATTAGGTCAATGTAGAGCTTTTAAAAAATTTAAATAAGGCTATATTTATTCCAGATTTTAAGAGTTGTTTTTATTCTGACAGTATGTCCTTCTTATTTAGGAAAGCTAAAGAGGGTCTTCTTTTATACAATTATGATAGTCTTGGCACGGTGGCTCACACCTGTAATCCCTGACTTTAGAAGCCAACATGGGAGGATCACTTGAGCTCAGGAGTTCCAGACCAGCTGGCACAATGTGGAGAAACCCTGTCTTTACAAAAAAAAAATTAAAAATTAGCCAGGTGTGGCGATGCATGTGTGATTCCAGCTACTAAGGAGGCTAAGATAAGAGAATTGCTTGAGCCTGGGAGGTCACAGCTGCAGTGAGCCATAATTGTGCTACTGCACTTCAGCCTGGGCAACATAATGAGACTCTGTCTTAAAAAATATTTAATTAGGTAAACAAGATAAAATTATGATAGTAGTGGATGGTAAAGGAGTCCACATCCAAGGTTTCAGCACAGAAATAATACTTCTAAAGCAAAAACATTCATAAAGAAGAATGATTTCCATAAGAATGTAAATAATTAAGATTTGGTCCTATAGGCCTACAACCCAAAACTTTTTATTCTTTTACTAGCCTCTAAACAGTTAAAGTGCATTATATAAATAAGAATAATGTAATAGTAGCACTAAAAAAAATAAACTATTAGAATTTAAATAAGAATGCAAAAGCTTTATATAATGCTTCCCTTTAAAATGTTAACATTGCACTTAATGGGAGAATTATGTGGGCATGCTAAACTGCTGCGCCAAAAGTAACCATCTCACATTGTAGCTCTGGGAGTCAGTTAATGGAGGGAAAGGTAGAACAAAAGAATATTTATAATTTAACTTAAACTCAATCTTCATGAAATCCAATTGTATTTAATATAAATCCAAACTCTTTTACTGTGCTCTTTAAGGCCCTGAATGATCTAGTCCCCACCAAATTCTCTAACCTCTGGTTCACCGGTTCTTCTAACATTGTAAGTTCGTTCCTACTTCAAGGCCCATGAATTTACTTCCAGTGTTCGCGCCAAGGGCTTGAGACAGTTAGCGTGACTGACTCGCCCCATCTTGGCTGCTGGACCTATCTGCTTTTCCCCCGCTCTTGAGGGCTTTCGAGTCGAGGTAAAAATGGCTAAGCCACTGAGGCAGAAACAGAATGCAGAGTAAGGGCCTGCGGTTTATGAGGACATTTTGCTGACTGCTTTCATATCCCCTTTAGTCTCTGTGTAAGCAATAGGCTTGCTGCAATTGAGATGCCTGAGAGGGGCAAAGACCCCTGCCCATATTTTCTCAGGAGCGAAGCCTCTGTTCTACCTCCTGATGGAAAACATGATTGACAAGCCACCTTAAGGGCACCATTGTTTGCTTGCACTGTATATCTTTGAAAAACATATATTAACTCTTAAACTGCTTTGTAAGCTATTACCACAAGCCCCCTCAAAACTGCTTTGTGAGCTGTTATCACAAGCCCCTGATAACTATTTTTACGTGATTTCTGTTCCCTTTTCTGTTTGCCCCCTTTTCTGCTGAGCTAAAGTAAATGTAACAAGAAAAAAGGTATAAAAGCTGTAACCCACAAAAATAAAGCTGCTGCTTGACTACAAGTCATCCAGACCTCCAGACTCCGCTTTTCTTTCTTCTTTCACTTACGCGCGCTCTCTCCCTCAGGTTGAACGAGACATCTACGTTGGTGGTCTCGGGTACTCCCGCAGGTCGGTAGCCCCCCCAGCAGATGTGCCGGACCCCAACATTTACTGTTGCCTCTTCCTGGAATGTTGTAGCCCAAATCTTTTGTTACTTTCTCATCATTCAGATTTCAGGTCAAATGTTACCACCTCACAAAGGCCTTTTCTAAAGTAAAAGTACCAACTAAACTATCACTTTCCATTTGCTCGTTGCTCATCCCTGAGAACTATAGCATAAGCTTCAATTCTCTAGTTCATCATTGTAGCCCAAAAACCTGGCACAGTGACTTACATATGCAGTAAATATTTAAACAATATTCATTGAATGAGTAAATTACACTTATTTTATTGAATTCAAGGCAGTAGTGATTGTATGATAGGTCATCAGTTATGGACTACTAATGAGAAAATATGTAGTCATTTTCATTATTGATATGGTTTGGGTGTGTCCCCACCCAAATCTCATCTTAAATTGTAGTTCTCATAATCCCCAAGTGTCATGGGAGGGATCCAGTGGGAGGTAATTGAATAATGGGAGCAGTTACCCTCATGCTGCTGTTTTTGTGATAGTGAGTTCTCATGAGATCTGATGGTTTTATAAGGTGCTTTTCCCCCTTTGCTCAGTTCTCATTCTTTTTTATGCCACTATGTGAAGAAGGATGTGTTTGCTTCCCCTTTCACCATGATTCTAAGTTCCCTGAGCCCTTTCCAGTTATGCTGAACTGTGAGTCAATCAAACCTCTTTTTAAAAGTAAATTATCCAGTCTTGGGTGTGTCCTTATAGCAGTATGAGAATGGACTAATACAGCAAATTGGTACCAGCAGCTAGTTGGGCATTGCTATAAGGATATCTGAAAATGTGAAAGCAACTTTGGAACTGGGTAGGTAGAAGTGGGAACCGTTTGGAGATCTCAGAAGAGGAAACAAAAATGTGGGAAGGTTTGGAAATTCCTAGAGAATTGAAGGCTCAGAAGACAAGAAGATGTGGGAAAATCTGGAACTAAAATGCTGATAATAATATGGACAATGAAGTCCATAGGCTGAAGTGGTCTCAGGTAGAGATGAGGAACTTGTTGGGAATTGGAATACAATACAAGTGATTCTTGCTTTCTTGCTATGCTTTAGCAAAGAGACTGGCAGCATCTTGCCCCTGCCCTAGAGATCTATGATGATTTAGGGTGTCTAATGGGAGAGGTTTCTAAGTGGCAAAGCATTTAAAAGGTGGATTGGGTGCTCTTAAAAGCATTCAGTTTTATGCATTCACAAGGATATGGTTTGGAATTGGAACTTATGTTTAAAAGGGAAGCAGAGCGTGAAAGTTTAGAGCATTTGTAGCACGGTGATGCAGTAGAAAAGAAAAACCCATTTTCTGGGGAGAAATTCAAGCTGGCTGTAGAAACTTGCATAAGTAATGAGGATAAAAATGCTAATCATCAAGACAATGGAGAAATGTCTCCAGGGCATGTCAAAGTGCTTCATAGCAGCCCCTCCCATCACAGGCTGGCAGACCAAGGAAGGAAAAATAGTTTCCTGAGCCAGGCCCAGGCCTGACCTGCTCTGTGTAGCCTTGGAATATGTGCAGCTTTGGGATACTTGGCAGCCTTTGGGCATAGTATCCTGAGTCCCAGCTGCTTCACCTCCAGCTATGGCTAAAAGAAGTCAAGGTATAGCTCAGGCTGTTATTTCAGAGTGAAAGCCCCAAGGCTTGGCAGCTAACACATGGTGTTGGGCCTGTGAGTATGTAGAAGTCAAGGATTGAGGTTTGGGAACCTCCTCCTAGATTTCAGAAGATGGTGTGGAAATGCCTGGATGTCCAGGCAGAAGTCTGCTGAAGGGGTAGAGCCCTCATGAGAACCTCTGCTAGGGCAGTGCAGAAGGGAAATGTGGGATTGGAGCCCCCACACAGAGTCCCCGCTGGGGTACTGCCTAATGGAGCTGTGAAAAGAGGGCTGTTGTCCTCCAGAATGGTAGATCCACTGACAGTTTGCACTATGTGCCTAGAAAAGCTGCAGACACTTAATGCCAGCTGTGAAAACAGCTGGAGGGGGGCTGTACCCTGCACAGTCACAGGGACAGAGCTGCCCAAGGTCGTGGGGAGCCCACCTCTTGCATCAATGTGACCTGGATGTGAGGCATCAAATCAGTCAAAGGAAATAATTTTGGAACTTTAAGATTTGATGAAAGCTGTATTGTATTTTGGATTTGCATGGGGCCTATAGCCCCTTTGTTTTGGCCAATTTCTCCCATTTGGAAAGGGTATATTTACCCAATGTCTGTACCCTCATTGTATCTAGGAAATAACTAAATTGCTTTTGATTTTACAGTTTCATAGGTGGAAGGGACTTGCCTTGTCTCAGATGACACTTTGGACTTGGAATTTTGGGCTAATCCTGGAATGAGCTAAGACTTTGGAGGATTGTTGGAAAGGCATGATTATGTTTTTAATTGTGAGGATATGAGATTTGGGAGGGGCCATGGGTGGAATGATATGGTTTGGCTGTGTCCTCTCCCAAATTTCATCTTGAATTCTAGTTCCCATAATACTCATATGTTGTGGGAGGAACCCTGTGGAAGGTAATTGAATCATGCAGGTGGTTACCCGTATGTGCTGTTCTCATGAGAGTGAGCTCTCACAATATCTGATGATTTTATTTATTTATTTATTTATTTAAGATGGAGTTTCGCTCTTCATACCCAGGCTGGAGTGCAATGGCGCAATCTTGGCTCACCGCAACCTCTGCCTCCTGGGTTCAGGCAACTCTCCTGCCTCAGCCTCCTGAGTAGCTGGGATTACAAGCACGCACCACCATGCCCAGCTAATTTTTTTGTATTTTTAGTAGAGACGGGGTTTCACCATGTTGACCAGGATGGTCTCGATCTCTTGACCTCATGATCCACCCGCCTTGGCCTCCCAAAGTGCTGGGATTACAGGTGTGCGCCATGATGCCCAGCTGATTTTGAATTTTTTTTTTTTTACTAGAGATGGGTTTCACCATGTTGATCAGGCTGATTTTGAACTCCTGTCCTCAAGTGATCCACCTGCCTTAGCCTCCCAAAGTGCTGGGATTACAGACATGAGCCACAGCGTCCCACCTATCTGATGGTTTTATAAGGGGCTTTTCCCCCTTGCTCAGCACTCATTTTCCTTCTTGCCGCCATGTGAAGAAGGATATGTTTGCTTCCCCTTCTGCAATGATTGTTTTCTGAGGCCTCCCCAGCCTTGCAGAACTGAAAGTCAATTTAACTTCTTTTCTTTTTAAATTACCCAGTTTTGGGTATGTCTTACAGCAGCATGAGAATGGACTACTACAATTATGAAATAAAACTTTCATTACTTAGAATTTTTATTTTATATTTTTTGAAATAACTATTTTAAACTTCTTCTTCTTCTCTTCCTCTTCCTCTTCTTCTTCTTTCTTCTTTCCTCTTCTTTTTTCTTCTTTTTTAAAGACAGGGTCGGGTGAGGAAAAATGAGAACACATGGACACAGGGAAGGGGGTACTACACACTGGGGTCTATTGGGGGGAATAGGGGAGGGACAGCGGCGGAGGGGGGAGCTGGGGAGGGATAGCCTGGGGAGAAATGCCAAATGTGGGTGAAGGGGAGGAAGGCAGCAAAACACACTGCCATGTGTGTATCTATGCAACTATCTTGCACATTCTGCACATGTACCCCAAAACCTAAAATGCAATAAAAAAGAATACAAAAAAAAAGAAAATATTTTCTAAGCTGAAAATAAATAAATAAATAAAGACAGGGTCTCGCTCTGTTGCCCAGGCTGCATTGCAGTATCATGGTCTCAGCTCACTGCAGCCTCTACCTCCCAGGCTCAAGCAATCCTCCTGCCTCAGCCACCTGAGTAGCTGAGACTACAGGCATGCAATACCATGCCTGGCTAATTTTTGTATTTATTTGTAGAAATGGGGTTTTGCCATGCCCAGGCTGGTCTTGAACTCTTGGGCTCAAGCAATCCTCCTGCCTCAGCCTTCCAAAGTGCTGGGATTACAGGCATGAGCCACCTGTGTCCAGCCTAGACATAGATTTATATCAGGTATCCCTCTTGTGTATATATGAATTTTAAAAAGAAGCAAAATAAATTTGTTAAGATATTCCTAAAACTTCTTCACAACATCTAACTCTTCTGAATCTTTCTTTTTAGTAATAAATTTGACTGTATTTTTAAAATTCCATTAATCAAGAGGCAATATAATAAAGTTTAAAAAATCAACAGACAATATGTATTTGTAACATATAAAAGAATGTATTGGTATCATGAATATATAGTAAATTTATATATCTTAGTAAGAAAAAGAAAATGGAGAAAAGACCAAAAAACCTGTATAGGCAGATAGGTACTAGAAATTTTTTTTTTTTTTTTAAGATTTTTACACCTACAGAAGATGTAGAAAAATAGTACAGAAGACCAGGCACGGTTGCTTACACCTGTAGTCCCAGCACTTTGGGAGGCTGAGATGGGCAGATTACCTAACATCAGGAGTTTAAGACCAGTGTAGCCAACATGACAAAGCCCTCTCTCTACTAAAAATAAAAAAATTAGCTGGGCATGGTGATGGGTGCCTGTAATCCCAGCTACTCAGGAGGCTGAGGCTGGAGAATCGCTTGAACCTGGGAGACGAAGTTTGCAGTGAGCTGAGATCGCGTCACTGCACTCCAGCCTGGGTGACAAATCGAGATTCTGTCTCAAAAAAAAAAAAAAAAAAAGTAGAGGAAGTTTCTGTAAACCCTGTACCCGCTTCCCCTATTTTAACCTTACATAACTATAGAACAATTTTCAAAACTAGGAAATCAATTTTGACATGATAATATGACTTGAACTATAAATTTATTTTGCACTATACCAGCTTTTCCTCCAATGTCCATTTTCTCCTCCAAGATCAAAGCTAGAATCCCACACTGCATTTAGTTTTTATGTCTTCTTTGTCTCCCTTCTATGACAGTTCTTCCGTCTTTGTCTTTTACAACTTTAACACTGAGACAGGCTGGGCACAGTGGCTCATACCTGTAATCCCAGCACTTTGGGAGGCTGAGGCGGGTGTATCACTTGATGTCAGGAGTTTGAGACTAGCCTGGTCAACATGGTGAAACCCCATCTCTACTAAAAATACAAAAATTACCTGGGCATGGTGGGAGGCACCTGCAATCCCAGCTACCCTGGAGGCTGAGGCTACAAATTGCTTGAACTCAGGAGGTAGACATTGCAATGGGCAGAGATAGCGCCACTGTCCTCCAGCCTGGGTAACAGAGTAAGACACTAACTCAGAAAACATGTATAACTTTGAAACAGTATCAGTTACTTCGCAAATATCCCTCATTTGATTTTGTCTGATGTTTTCTCTTGATTAGATTGAGGTAATGCATTATTTGGAAGAAGGCTGCAGAGGCTATGTGCCTCTCATTGCATCAGTATTGGGGTATATAATGTTGAAGGGTATTATTATTATTATTTGAGATGAGGTCTCACTCTGTTGCTCAGGCTGGAGTGCATTGGCAGCCTCCGCCTCCTGGGTTCAAGCAATTCTACCACCTCAGCTTCCCGAGTAGCTGGGATTACATGTGCCCACCACCACGCCTGGGTAATTTTTGCATTTTTAGTAGAGACGAGTTTTCACCATGTTGACCAGGCTGCTCTCGAACTCCTGACATCAGGTGAGCCACCCACCTTGGCCCCCCAAAGTGCTAGGATAACAAGTGTGAGCCACCGTGCCTAGGTGTTGAAGTGTATTATGAATGATGTTTACCTTAGTCAGTTTAATCAGTTTATGTTTGCCAAGATTCTCCATTGTAAAATTACTATTTTCCCTTTGTAATCAGTAAATATTTTGGGGTGGGGCAATGCCTTGGTAATGTACTGAATAGTGTCCTCCATAAATTCATTCCCACACAGAAACTTAAAATGTAACCTTCTTTAGAATAGGGCCTTTGTGGATGTAATCAAGTTAAGATAAAATCATACTGGTTTAGAGTGGGCCTGAATCCCAGTGAGTAGTGTCCTTAGAAGAGGGAATTTTATACACTGACTAGAGACATACATGGAGAATGCCATATGAAGACAAGAGATTGAAGTGATACATTTAGAAATCAGGGAACAAGAATTGCCAGCAACCCCAGAAGCTAGGACAAGGGCATGGAAAACATTCTCCCTCAGGCTTCTAGCCTCCAGGACTGAAAGAATGAATTTGTTTTAAGCCACCCAGTTTGAGTTCATTTGTTATGGAAACTCTAGGTACTAACACAAACATATAAATATCCTGTGTTTGCTTAAATTTTAGTCCACCATCCATTGGTGGATCTTGCTGAGTCTTTTTGGTTCATAGATGTCCAGGTTTTCCCACATAGAATTATTTTGAACCCACCAAGAACACTCATAACGTAGCATTCCTCAAAAAGTGCTCCATGGTTTCCAATATTTTATTCCAAGCTGCTAAGTCACTGTGGTAGGCAGAATTCCAAGCTGGCCACCAAGATTCTCCTGCCGCTATACATGTCTTACATCATCCCATTGTAAGCATAGGTGAAATGCGGTTATGCGAAGCTGTGTCACTTATATCTCTTTTCTGACAAAGGGATTACTGCAGATATAATTACGATCTCTAATCAGTTGGGTTAACCAAGAGGGAAATATTCTGGCTGGACCTGACTTAGATGTATTCTTAAAAGGGAGTCTAAAGGGGAGATATTCTGGCTGGACCTGACTTAGGTCAGGTATTCTTAAGAGAAGTCAGAGATGATGTCCTGTTGGCCTTGAAGACAGTCTTTGAGTTGTATAGATGTACCAAAATGAATTTTGTCATTAGCTATGTGAATGTGGGAGAGCCTGGAGCCTCAGATGAGATGCAGTTAGTTCTGACACCTTGATTTTAGCCTTGTGAGTATATGAGAGGAGAGCCCATTTGAGCCCTGCATGGACTTCAGACCTACAGAACTGTGAGAGAAGTGGATACTGCTTTAAACTGTTATTGGTGGTAATTTGTTTTATAGCAGTAGAAGACTAATACAGCCAGCCATACTCCACATTTGATGCTGGCACACTTTCGATAAGATATCAATGGAAAGTACAGAAAATGGCCAAAACCCATGTTCCTTTTTCAAATGGTCCTTAGTTTGATTGAAATATTGAGACTGTAATTCAACCATTGTGGAAGCCAGTGTGGCAATTCTTCAAGGATCTAGAAATAGAAATACCATGTGACCCAGCAATCCCATTACTGGGTATATACCCAAAGGATTATAAATCATTCTATTATAAAGACACATGCATATATATGTTTATTGTGGCACTGTTCACAATAGCAAAGATTTGGTACCAACCCTAATGCCCATCAATGATAGAATGGATAACGAAAATGTGGCAAATACACACCATGGAATACTATGCAGCCATAAACAAGGATGAGTTCATGTTCTTTGCAGGGACATGCACGAAACTGTAAACCATCATTTTCAGCAAACTGACACAAGAACAGAAAACCAAACACCACATGTTCTCACTCATAAGTGGGTGTTGAACAATGAGAACACATGGACACAGTGATGGGAATATCACACACTGGGGCATGGTGAGGGTGCTAGGGGAAGAATAGCAGGGGGTAGGGGAATTGGGGAGGGATAGCATTAGGAGAAATACCTAATGTAGATGACGGGGTGATGGATGCAGCAAACCACCACCATGGCAAGTGTATACCTATGTAACAAACTTGCATGATCTGCACATGTACCCCAAATCTTAAAGTATAATAAAAATTAAAAAAAAAAAAAAGAAATATGGAGACTGTCTTTGTCCAGTCATTCACCATGAGTGCAAACCAATTTTGTGTATGCTTACAGTCAACCACATCAGAACCTGTGATTCTGATGTAAGATATATCCCAATATCAAAGATATTAAAATAAGAAATAGAATCTTATAATCAGTAACATACAAAAATTCATCAATTAGTTCCATACATATTTCTACAAGGCTAGATGAAATTTTGAGTGAAGTTGTAGTTAACTGAAGCTCTGAAGGTTCTGCCTCCTCTTTAGCATTCCAGGAGCAACAAAACAAAAGCACGAACTGCTTTTTCCTGTATTAGCAGATAACACCCCTTAATTCACTCTGAAAGTTGCCATGAGATCTATCACTGAAATAACTGCAGAATATGAAATATGACCTCTTATAGTTAAATGTGTTTAATATAAATGAGGCAGAGGAAAGGAGAGATAAAAATTAGTAAGATATTAGCAAGGATTTTTAAAAAATGTATAATTTATTATATATGTATATATTCCTTAACAATATGTTGTATGATCCAACAATGAAATATACATCCATGAAAATGACAGATATAAAACAATAAAACATATGAATGTTAGAGATAAGTGAAAAAAGAATCAAATCCTTGGACTACATAGAGTATGATACACTTTTTTTTGAAGTTCAAAAAGAAAGAAAACTAAAAAGTAAGTCACTTTAGGGATACATATGTATTTCAGGTGTTTTTACATGTGAATAAAACTATTAAAAAGGGCAGGGGGGTGGGCAAAGATAGGAGAGGAGCTCAAATAGATGAAATGCAAGCTCTGCTAATGTTGTCATTCTTAAGTTAGGTGATGAGTTATTATACTTGATAGTTTATTTGCATTCCACATTTACCCTTTTATAAGCATCCAAATTACATTTAAGTCAAAAATTATGTGTAAAGTATTAATAAAATTTATATGTGTATGGTTGTTCCCAAAACTATGCTTATTTTATCAAGCAGAGTTCTTGGTTATAAGCAATTCAGGTAGGTTTTAACAACAACAAAAAACCCCTGATTGTATTAAAAGTAATTCTCAGGATCTCTAGGACACCCAGCAAACAAGAATTAGAGGTTACAGACCAGGCATGGTGACTCTTGCCTATAATCCCAGCACTTTGGGAGGCTGAGGTGGGCAGATCACCTGAGGTCAGAAGTTCCAGACCAGCCTGTCAACATGGAGAAACCCCATCTCTACTAAAAATACAAAAATTAGCCGGGCGTGGTGGTGGGCACTTGTAATCCCAGCTGAGGGAGGAAGGATGAGGCAGGAGAATTGCTTGAACGCAGAAGGCGGAGATTGCAGTGAGCTGAGATAGTGCCACTGTACTCCAGCCTGGGTGACAGAGCAAGACTCTTGTCCAAAAAAAAAGGAATTAGAGATTATCACTAAACCACTTTTGCTGCTCCTCTGTGGAAATGAATGCAGTAGTTTTGTTAGTTACCATCTTCAAAGGAATCTGCATGGTTCCTTGCTTCTTTATATCACTAACTTTAAAGCTGAAGGCTGCAAAGGAGGCTGAGAAAACATTTACCTGGTAGTTTCAAATTCTTTAGGAGGGAGGAATGTGGAATGCTCTGCCTCATTAGCTGAGGGATTCCCTAAACACAGGAGTTAAGATACTGGGCAGCTAAAAGAGAAATGACAGATGTTTGCTACAGTCCATGCTCTTGGCTATTCAACATTAACACACTCCTTCAGCTAATTCTTCCAAAACTATATTCAAGGGGAAAGGACTTGACAATGTAACAGTCACAGATACTGTTAGTTACTTTCTCAGCATTCTTTCTTCTTGGTAATACTGATTTTATTTGGGACAGTTATGTACCCTGCTTTCTTTGCAGGTACCAGTGGCCATTTAACTGGGTAGGCAATTAAGTCAAGGGGAAATCCGTTTGGAATTTCTGGGAAAGCTCTATTTTCCCTCATAAAAGGGGATATATGTAGCTGGCACAGGGCATTTCCATTTTTTCTTCCCTACCTTAAACATGGCATGACATTTGGCTCAGCAACAACTTTCTAGCAAACCCAAGAAAACAGCACGAGGGATGAAAGCCAACATGGTAAGGAGGCAGATTTGAAAGACACAACTGCCTTTTCCTGTGTATAATATATTGAGTCACTGGTTTTACATTATCCCTTTAGTTGAATGCACACACACTCTCAGCTATACCATTCTAGAAAACACTATCTCATTAGCTAAGACTTCATTTATTGAATTCATAATATTTTCTAATATATGAACTGTGGTGTTTCACACTGTTGCACTATTAATCAAAATAGATTTTGCTATTCAAGAAACATTTGAACTCCCCGCAGTATTTGGCATTTAAAGGCATCTCAAGTTAGTGATTAAAGATGTGCCTAAGACTGTCTGGGTTTGAATCTTGGTTCCAGTTTGGACAAATAACCACCTCCTTGTGCCTGAGTATCTGCAAAATGAGGTACAGTTAAAGTGGAGATTATATAATACAGTACCTGACACATAGTAAAGCACTCAATAGATGGTAGCCATTATTGGCAATACCATATATACTCTGCTTTTGTGGCACCAAGGTTTTCTACTTCCCTCCTACTCATTTATTATTTCTACTGATTTCTCAAGTTTGAAGTCCCTTTTCTGTATCCTATAGACTTACATAATGGATTTCTCGCACTGCATTATAATGATATATACACTTGTCTCCTGTACCAGAATTTTTCACTTTTAAATGCATAACTATTAATGAAGTAGTTGGCACATAGACTAGACTTCTTCTTTTTAATCTTTTAGAGTGCTAATCATTACACAATGGGGCCTAGACTAGACATTTTTAAATGAGTGTCTTTAGGAATTGTCTGGGATGATTATTAGAATACAAATTCTTGAACTCCATCTCCAAAGTTCTATTTCAGTAGGTCAGGGAACTACATTTTGAAGAATACTAAAATAAACCTTCAATGTTTGAATCTAATTATGCATAAAGTGTTAATAATTAAGAATTATAGATATTGATATAATACTACACCAATATAAAGTACTATTTGTAGAGTTACACTACAGTTATACTGTGCTAATTACAAAGTATGTATGATTCTTGTGATGACTACTTGACGATGTTTTTATATATGAAAAAAAAACCTCTGCATTTCCTAATTTGACTTATTAGTGAGTAAAATTAACTAATCTTCTAAAAATGCAATTTTTGTTAGAAAAGATAATTTTGAACTAAGATTTTAACCAGGTAAGTTCTTCAGCCACCGAAGAAGAAACTTGAAAATCCATTTAAAAGGAAGAACATTTCTCCCCCACTCAATTTGCTAACTACACATTATCTTCATAGCATTAACACCAGCCAGAATTTATATTATACAGGGCATTAAAAGCTTCTTAGACTTGTACCTCAGGCTTTTGATTTCCCAGGGGAAAAAGTTAATATGCAGATTTATCCTGATGCTTGAGATACAAAGAACTTTATAAACAGCTCTAAAGGAATATAAAGCAGACAAAGGGATACCATATTATACCTTAATTTGATTATTTTATCATTTTCACTGAAATCTAGCCATGGTAGATTTGGCCATGGCTGCTAAATGGTACTCTAGTACCTGTCTCCTGAATGGACTTATGGGGTCACCTAAGGTACACTGCAAGGCAGATAATAGCTGGGCTAATTACTTACTCTTGGGAAATGAAATGAAAAAACACTCACATTTGGAGGTGTTTTTTTTGTCAAATGCTATGCAGGATCTAGAACAGAAATTTGAAAAATTCTTAAATGACATATAACTATTCATTAACACCCAGTGCTCTAGGTGACATCCATTAGTATTACTGGGATCAGATGCTTTAGGACATCTTTGAAAGATTCTGTTGTTTTAACTGGAGTTAGTTCTTTATAGATGTATGAAAGAAATATTACATCACATACAGCACTAACAACTCTTTTTAATACTGTGTCTCTCCCATGCATTATGCTGCTTAATGTTATTGGAAAATACAAGTTTAGCATTATTTCAACGAATTCTGGGCAAATCTAAATACAATAGTGTAACATGAAGAAATTTATAAATGTGAAATGTGAGTAAACTGAACCGGGAATGATTTGATGAGTGAATCCAGCTGACCACTGGGCATTTTTATCTCAATGTTGCCTACATAGCACTATGAGTGTAATAATTCTCATTAGGTAATAAAACTGCTTCCTTACCTTTGTATATAGCTTTAAAAAGAAAAAAAGCTACTTTTATGTAAAAAATAGACCTAAAAAGAAAGTCAACTATTAGTACTAGGAGTGAAAGGCATCTAATCCAAGTAAGTGACAGTTCTTAACTACAACATGGAAATTATATAAAAGTTAAAATAGAATGTAGAACTAGTAGGATAACATTGAAAAATTGACTCAGGGAGGCTGAAGCGAGTGGATCATGACATCAGGAGATCGACACCATCCTGGCCAACATACTGAAACGCTGTCTCTACTAAAAATCCAAAACTTAGCTGGGCGTGGTGGCATGTGCTTGTAATCACAGCTATTTGGGAGGCTGAGGCAGGAGAATCACTTGAACCAGGGAGTTGGAGGTTGCAGTGAGCTGAGATCGTGTCACTGCACTCCAGCCTGGCAACAGAGTGAGACTCTGTCTCAAAAAAAAAAGCTAAGAAAAATTGACTCATTATATTTGGGTTTTTTGATTTTCTTGTGTTTTTGGCTGATTGTATTTAATAAAAGCTAATTTTAGTATTTGAAATAAGTGCACTTACATGTGTGCATGCACATACACAAGACAAGTTCCTCAGCTTTGAACAATGTGAACTTTGAACAATGTATGACAACTATACTATCACTGGGGAAAAATATAGCTGACTTATTTCCAAGTATGTTTCCTGGGACTAGCAGTAGGTTCTCTCAAATTAAAAGCAAAGGCACCAGGCCATAAAGTGCCAATTCTTAGCACCAGAGAGACTTAAAACTTCACAGGCGAATGACATTACAAATCAGAGAATCAACTGATTTAGTTCTGTGGAATTGTATTATTTATATCAAATGAAAAAAAAAAGATAAACCAAGGTTTATGCCAAATAAATTTAAAAAGTTAAATCTCTCCTAAAATTTCCTAGGAGTGTATTTTACAATGCTATACATAATAAAATTGCTGGCTTATAAAAAAATGCTCAAAGTTTCAGAGATGTGAAAAATAACAATGAATTGAAAACACAGTTTATATAAATCAAGGTCCCAGAAATAAAAATTAAAAGTAGTCTCTTTGAGAAAGGAATAGTGAAATTCAGCATGTATCCACATTAATACATCTGAGAACCGTTTTCATGGACAGCAATATTGACTGGAAATTCTAAATTGCCACCTGATAACTGTAATCAAGGTTAAATCAAATCTGAGGCAAGACACTTAATGAACAGTACTTGAATGGGAAGATAGTAACTTCCTTCTTTGATAGACAATCTCCAGCCATCATTCAGAGCTCAGTTATTTGATGGCTTGTGAAGTGGTGTCCATTGAGTTTTCCTTTCTGGCTTGAAGAGACTCACTGCTGATGGACAATAATTCTCGAAGTTCCTTATTTTCAAGCTGGAAAAAAAAGGCATGTTTATTTCTGGTATTTTTTACTGTCAAACTGTGTTATAAAAACACATTATTTTGGGCCAGGAGCAAAAAACATTATTTTAATTAAAAAAATTTTAAGGAAACAAAAAGTCCACGAATTGAGAATTTCCTTAAATACTACTTATTTATTCATTTAACAAACATTTACATGTAGAATGTAGGCAATGATACTCTTTTGTAGTAGTAATTTACTGAGTAATTTCTATATACCAACTGTGAGGCTTGTAAAGGAAAAACAAAAAACAAGGTCCCTCTCCACCTGAGGAATTCACTGTTATATTTTTCATGGTTCCCACAGTTTTACTATTATTTATTTTATTTAAAAAATTCCTAATAATCATTTCACTCTGATTAGTCTCCACTCCTGGATATCTTACAGTTCTAGAGAAACGGAAGAAAAGGGGCTTATTAAGCATGTAGCTGGGTACTGCATGGGTGCACTGTATATGTTATCCCACAATAACCCGTAGGGTAGGGTATCATTGCCTACATCCATATTCTACTTAAGATGAGGATACTCTGTCTTACAAAATTCCAAAAAGTTGTCAAAATTCAGACAACTTGGATGTGATACTGCTGGGGTCTGAATGTGGTCATGTTTTTTCTACATGAAGTATTAAAGTAGAACTTGTCCCACATTTCCTTAGGGCTATTTCCATAAGTGAGGAAATTGGGGACAAATAGAAGGTCATTCTATCATTTCACTGGCTCCTAATTACTACTTGGGACCTGTCACTACCTTCGATTTCTAGACAGGGTAGCTTGCACTCTTCATCCTTATTCTCTGCAGAAAATTCTGGTAAACCAAAGCATTTTTAGCTTCACCAAGATGTGTGGAAGCCGCAGATAGAGTAACTAAGAGATTAGAGCCTGTAGTCGATAAATCTACCCCATGAAGTGCTTCCTTCAGTATTTGTATCTGTCTCCTAGCACTTACACATACTATTTCATATCATATAAGTACTAGGGTTATTCCTTCCACTAGACTCTGGGTAGGTACCTGTTTTTTCTCTCTGGTATTTGTCAAAAGGCCCAGGACAGCACCTTGTAATAAGCAGCACTCAAACCAGTAACTGAAATGCTTCGCTTTTTTTTTTCTTTTAAATTTTTGAGACGGTCTCACTCTGTCGCTCAAGTTGGAGTGCAGTGGTACATGTGATTGTGGCTCACTGAAACCTCGACTTCCTGGGTTCATGTGATCCTCCCACCTCAGTCGCCAAGTACCTGGGATTACAGGAGCACACCACCACACCTGGCTAATTTTCTGTATTTTTTTTGTAAAGACAGGGTCCCGCCATGTTACCCAGGCTGCTCTTGAACTCTTGGGCTCAAGCAATTCACTTGCCTTAACCTCCCAAAATTGAAATGTTTTTCCTTAACAATTTTATGGGCACACTATACCCCAAACCCTTTTTTGTAACATATTCCTATTCTAATCAAAATATGACATAAGCATAGCTTTTAAGAAATCAAGACTACATGGCTTATACAAGCGGTTCTTTGGCTTTGCACCCCAAATGCAACCACTATTTTATCTATTTCTTTTGGTATTTAATTCATAATTCTAAATAATACATTTATACTGCTATTTCCTGATCAAAGATTTTAGTTAGGTATTACCTATTTCCCTTCTTATTATGGCAGATGAGGATTTTATCTCACATATAACTTCTCCCCTCCACTCCCACTACCTTCGCATGATATCTCAACTTCTTGCCAATACATAGTTGGTATTTCCTTTGATTGCTGTTTACTATATTTTCTTTCTTCATAGGGTATGAAGGAGGAGTTTTAATTTTAAATCATAAACACACAGAAAACATCAATATATTACAGTGATAGGACAGTGAGGGTGTATCTTCCAGACTCTGGAAACTCTGAAATACTGTGAACCCAAAATGACAACAATCTTACCTCTAATTGGGCTAATTTTTCCTGAATCTTACAAAACTGGTCATCATCCACCTGAACTGCTTTCCTCATCACTTCTCCCATTTCACAGATTCTGTCAATCTGACTCTCAATTTCCTGTGGAGATATTAAGGAAACAAAGGTGAAAAAATCATTTGTTCTATAGAAATAAAGAACGTAAGAGTGTGTGTGTTATGATTTTTAAAAGTTCATTTAATCTATGTTACAGAAGTTACAGTGGAGTTTCACTACAATTTTAGTCCTCAGATATAAAGCCATAGTCAAGTGACCTTGTGGTATTCACAGATAATTTTTTTTTTTTTGAAAAATCAATTGTAGTTTAACTACCCATTGGATGTTGGATACTATCTCTAAGTGGCTAACTTAAATTTGAATACGTTAATTGGCAGGAAGCTTATTACATTTCATCTTTGGACATATCACTTAGAAAGTTTATCTATCTGAGTAAACTCTGTCTCTTTCAAGGTTCAAGTTTTTTCCTCCATAAGAGAAAAAATAAAATCTACTTTTCTATTCCAGATGAAAGCCATTCAAATATTTATAAAATATCTGTTTCCTAAAACTTTTAAGTCAGTAAAATGCATTCAATGGAGTTTAAGACGAAGCTTATCTTTCACTGCATCTCACAGTAGCATATAGTAGGCTCCAATCTACACATCTAGATTTAAATCATACAGTACACATGAATGTACAATGACATCTACGAAGCACCTACAAGCATAAGAATAATTACTGAGTCTCTCAAATTAGATCATAAGCAAAGTATAGAAACTATGCCATGCTTGTTTTTTTGTTTTTTTTTTTAAAAAAAAGCATACTTCTCTTCCCTAACAACATGGTATAATGCTATGTAGTTCAGTTTAAAAAATGTTTACTGACCGCCTGCTGTATGTCAGGTACTATGGTAGGAATAAAATATGAATTCATGCTCCTTACAACAAAGGAGCTTAAGTGAGATGTATAAAGAATAAGCAACCAAGTGTTTACTGGGCATCTTCAACACTAACTGGCATTATGTTTGGTGGGAGAGCTAAGAATTAATGAACATCTTCAAAAGAGATCTTGGTAAGGGAGGGGGTACCTTACTCCTACTCAAATAAAAGGACCTGAGCAGCCCCATCCTCCTCCTTTCTATTCATATCTTTACAAAGCCATGGCAAAATCAACAACAAACGTGATAAACATGAAAGGAAAACAAGCTTACTTTTCTTCAAAAACAAGCACACATGGCCAGGCACAGTGGTTCATGCCTGTAACCCCAGCACTTTGGAAGGCCAACGTAGATGGATTGCTTGAGCACAGGAGTTTCAAACCAGCCTGGGCAACACAGTGAAACCTCATCTCTACCAAAAACCAAAAAACCACATACACAAAAATTAACAGGGCATGGTGGTGTACACCTGTAGTCCCAGCTACTCAGGAGGCAGAGATGAGAGGATGGCTTGAGCCCAGGAGGCAGAGGTTGCAGTGAGCTGAGATCGTGCCACTGTACCTCAGCCTGGTCGACAGAGCCAGGCCCTATCTCAAAAAACAAAACAAAAACAAGCACACAATGAACAATCTCAAGATTTCAATTCAGTTCATTTCGAATTTATTCAAAGTTTCTTACTGCAGAGTGAGACTGGTGAGCTTTCAGGACTGGTTCGGCATCCACAGCTTTTTTAGCAACCATTAACTGTAACATCTGTTTCCGGTACTTGCTCATGATGAGTTCCAAAGCATCCTGGTGTTCCTCCAAGGAAACCCAGAGCTCTATCAAAAATAAAATAACTTGGCAGTGATGTCTGAGAGAGCGCTCCCATATCCAAAGTCTTAACAGTTGGAATTTTGTAACACTATAGAGATAATATGAATCCAAAGCTGTAAATCAGGGTTTAAGTCCACAAAACTGAACAGTTAAAGTCTATGTGAAAGATAACTTTCTAGGCAGAGAAGCAGAAACAACAAAGGATATGTCATCAGAAGACACGGGTTTGAGTTCAGTTCTGTAACTTGCTTCGTTAATACTTGTAAGTAAATCATTTAGCGTCTCTGAGTGTATTTCTTAACTGCATTGTAATAAATAGCTAAAAATGAAGATAGGAGAATACAGTAGAATGATACCTGTGAAACCCCGCTGGTAAACAACTAGTAATACTACAATTATTAATAATATACTAATCAAGCCGAAGAATATATACCCTTAAAATAACATTCTGCTGCTTCCCTTGCATGAACAAGAACATAAACAAAACCTTAAACCTTACCTTTAGTGTTTATTTTCATTAATACTTATTAAACATTAAAGTTTGCAAGAATTCAACTCTACTTAGCAGCTCTTTGGTAAGCTGCTACAAAATCAGTCAGATGATCTTGAAAAGGGTAATCTAAAAACCTTTGCTGTTACCGGGCCAGCACAGGAAGACTCGCCTACTAAAAGTACTGACCTGGAAATATATGTACATTTTTGTGAACGGTTAGGGCAATTCTGCAATACCTTTCAAACTATTACCAGATATGAAAAGGCCCGACTAACCTCTGTTTTCCTGCTGCAAGTCTCTAATCTGTGTGTTCTCTTGGGACAGCAGAATGTGAGGTTTGTATTTGGACATGTCCTTCATATCGGATGCATCCTCTTGATACTGGACAAACAGAGACAGACTAAGTAGAGAACAGCGGCAGATGCAACTGAAGAGGCAGAAATCAGCGCTCCGGGGCAGGTTTCTCAGCCCCGACCCAGGAAAAATGTCTCACCGCCGCCCTCTGAGACGCGGAATCAATTCCAGGCCGAGTTCCCACTTTACCTCGCTCTCCACCCTTCAGTGCCCAGAATCCGAGAGCACTGGACTCCTACCCTCTGCCTGACCTGATCCGGAAGCGCCGTCCCCGCCTCCCGCATAGAGGCTACCCGCCGGTGCAACGCCGCCGACTGATCCACCAGTGACTCAGCGGCCGCATCGTGCTCCCGCAGCCTCTCCAGCAGCGTCTTGGCATCTGTCAGGATCTTCTCGATGGTGCAGCTCATAGCAGCGGCACGACCCCACTGGACCTGCCGGGCTCAGCTACGCGACTTGCTGAGATCTGGGAGTCTGTCTCAGCATTACAAGCGTCACTTCCGGGCACGTTTAAAAGGTGTCTTGCGCCTGCGCAATAGCAGTCCCGTTTGCGGGTTTACCCGCTGGAACCTGTGGCTTCTTTGCAGTCCTGCCCAGCGCGGAGCCCCAGACCTGCCCTTGCCACGCCCTTGGTTTCCAATTCCCACAGCCTGCTGGTCAGGCCATGATTAACTGGGCAGTAGGAAGTTCTCCTTTCCCTACTGGTTTTCATCGATGTGGGTTGTTACTCATAGTTTTTATTTTCATTTAATTTTTAATTTAAAATTTTTGTTTTTTGAGACGGAATTTTGCTGTTGTTGCCCAGGCTGGAGTGCAGTGGCGTGATCTCGGCTCACTGAAACCCTTGCTTCCCGGGTTCAAGCGATCCCCCTGCATTAGCCTCCCAAGAACCTGGGACTACAGGCATGTGCCATCACATGCGGCTAATTTTTGTTATTTTTAGTAGAGACAGGGTTTCACCATGTTGGCCAGGCTGGTATGGAACTCCTGGCCTCAAGTGATCTGTCTGCCTCGGCCTCCGAAAGTGCTGGGAATATAGGCGTGAATCACCGCACCTGACCTATTTTCATTTAATTTTTTAAAAATCGTGGTAAAATACACATAAAATTTAATATCTCAGCCTTTTTTTTTTTTGAGATGGAGTTTCACTCTTGTTACCCAGGCTGGAGTGCAATGGCGCGATCTCGGCTCACCGCAACCTCCGCCTCCTGGGTTCAGGCAATTCTCCTGCCTCGGCCTCCTGAGTAGCTGGGATTACAGGCACGCGCCACCATGCCCAGCTAATTTTTTGTATTTTTAGTAGAGATGGGGTTTCACCATGTTGACCAGGATGGTCTCGATCTCTTGACGTCGTGATCCACCCGCCTCGGCCTCCCAAAGTGCTGGGATTACAGGTGTGAGCCACCGCGCCCGGCTATCTGAGCCATTTTTAAGCATACAGTTCAGTAGTATTAATAGCAGTACATTCACACTGTTATACAGCCACCATCAGCATCCATCTCTAGAACTCTTTCATCTTGCAAAACTGAAGTTCTGCATTATTAAACAGTAGCTCCTCATTCTTTCTTCTCCCCATCCCCTGGCAGCCACCATGCTACTTTCCTGAATACCTGACATGAGTGAAATCATACAGCATTTGTATTTATGTAACTGCCTTATTTCACTTAGCATTATGTCCACAAGTTTTATCCATATAGTAGCACATATTATATTTTCCTTCCTTTTTAAGGCTGAATAATACTCCATTGTATTGTATATTCTGCATTTTGTTTATCCATTCATCCAGTGGGTTGCTTCCATCTTTTGCTATTGTAAATAATGCTGCTATTGCAACTGGCTCACATCTGGCTGCTTGCTGTTTAGAGGCCAAAAACATGAGAAGCGAGGTGCGGTGAAACGAAAGCAGTTTTACTGATCACATGCTCGCAGATGGGGCGTGGTTAGGCTCATGCCTTCAAAACAGCATTCCGTTTTTTTTTTTTTTTTTTTTTTTTTTTGTCAAGGTATCCCAGAGACAGTATCAATTTCCAAACTTTTATTTCGTCCCATATCAATGCCAGGGTGATGTGCTACCTGCCCTGAGTCCATCATGTCCCTCCTATGATTAACAGACTTATAGTCAATTAAATGTTCTAGGCCAGATGTGGAGGAAGGTGGGCAGGCACTCTTTAACCTTAAACCCCCACTTAAGGATTGTTAAGAGCCAAAAACCAAAAGCCAAAAGGCAAGGTCACAAAATTGTCTTATCTATAAATTCCGTGCATTGAGCTGCTGTAATCTTGGCTTGTCACAATTACCCGTACAAACCGCAAGCATTTTGTTGAGCTGTGTTGGTATCTGTGTGCCATCCTTGTTTTGTAGGGGCTGAACTAATTTGAGCCTTCAGTATTGGCCCTTACAATATTATGTTTTAGTCTTTTGGCCTGGAGGGATTGAATAGTTTCAAAGTCTGTAGGTAAAACAAAACAGAAAGAAGTAACATTTCGAACACAAAGGTCATAAACCCTGCCTACTTTTGAGAATGACAGGAAAGGAAGTTCATAGGTAGCTAAACATTTAAATGATTTAGTATCAAGGCACTGAATAAATTATACTAATTCAGATAGAGGCAAAATTGTTAAATGAATTGTAATGTTTTTGAACACAAGACTGTCCCTGGGCCTCATGAAAGCAGTTTACTTTGTCACCTTTGCAGTTTAGTGTCAGATACTGACAGGAGTTGGTGCCTTCTTTGGATGAGATATGTGTAAAGCCCTGTAGCTCAAAAGCACAAGGATTAGTTAATATCACCTCATAAGAACCTTTTCAAAGAGCTGGGATTACAGGCACGTGCCACCACGCCTGGCTAATTTTGTATTTTTAGTAGAGACCAGGTTTCTCCACGTTGGCCAGGCTGATCTCGAACTCCTGACATCAGGTGATCCACCTCCTCAGCCTCCCAAAGTGCTGGGATTACAGATGTGAGCCACCACAACTGGCCAAAAATTATTTTCTTTAAGAATGTTGACAACCCCGACTCTCTTCTGGCTTGTAGGGTTTCTGCAGATACCCTCTGTTAGTGTGATGGGCTTTCTTTTGTAGGTAACCTGACTTCTCTCTCTGGCTGCCCTTAACATTTTTTCCTTTATTTCAACCTTGGATAATCTGACAATTATGTGTCTTGGGGTTGCTCTTCTCAAGCAGTATCTTAGTGGTGTTCTCTGCATTTCCTGAATTAGCACGTTGGCCTGTCTTGCTAGGTTGGGGAAGTTCTCCTGGATAATATTCTGAAGTGTGTTTTCCAACTTGGTTTTATTCTCCTCATCACTTTCAGGTACACCAATCAATTGTAGGTTTGGTCTTTTCACATAGTCCCATATTTCTTGTAGGCTTTGTTTGCTTCCCCTCCCCTCCCCTCCCCTCCCCTCCCCTCCCCTCCCCTCCCCCCCTTCCCTTCCCTCCCCTTCTTCCCTTCCCTTCCCTTCTTCCCTTCCCTCCCTTCTTTCCCCTTTCCTTTCCTTTCCTTTCCTTTCCTTTCCTTTCCTTTCCTTTCCTTTCCTTTCCTTTCCTTTCCTTTCCTTTCCTTTCCTTTCCTTTCCTTTCCGTTCCTTTCCTTTCCTTTCTTCTTTCCTGTCCTTTCTTCTTTTTCTTTCTCTCTCTTTCTTTCCCTCTCTCCCTCCTTCCCTCCTTCCCTCTCTCCCTCCTTCCCTCCTTCCCTCCCTCCCTTCCTTCCTTCATTTTTTTCCTTTCTTTCTTTCTTTTTTTTTTTGTGTGTGAGACGGAGTTTCACTCTTGTTGCCCAGGCTGGAGTGCAGTGGTGCGATCTCGGCTCACAAACTCCACCTCCCAGGTTCAAACAATTCTTCTGCCTCAGCCTCCTGAGTAGCTGGAATTACAGGCATGTGCCACCACACCCGGCTAATTTTGTATTTTTCGTAGAGATGAGGTTTCTCCATATTTGTCAGAATGGTCTCGAACTCCCAACCTCAGGTGATCTGCTCTCCTCAGCCTCCCAGTGAGCTGGATTACAGGTGTGAGCCACCACACCCAGCTGTTCATTCCTTTTCATTCTTTTTTCTCTAATGTTGTCTTCAAGCCTTATTTCAGTAAGTTGATCTTTAATCCCTGATATCCTTTCTTCTGCTTGATTGATTCAGCTCCTGATACTTGTGTGTGCTTCTCAAAGTTCCCATGCTGTGTTTTTCAGCTCCATCAGGTCATTTATGTTCTTCTCTAAACTGGTTATTCTAGTTAGCAGTTTCTGTAACCTTTTATCAAGGTTCTGAGCTTCCTTGCATTGGGTTAGAACATGCTCCTTTAGCTCAGAGGAGTTTGTTATTACCCACCTTCTGAAGCCACTTCTGTCAGTTCATCAAACTCATTCTCCATCCTGGAGAGGAGTAGTAATCATTTGGAGGAGAAGAGGAATTCTGGTTTTGGGAATTTTCAACATTTTTGTGCTGCTTTTTCCTCATCTCCATGGCTTTGTCTACCACTGATCTTTGGGGCTGATGACCTTTGGTTGGGGTATTTGTGTGGAGGTCCTTTTTGTTAGTGTTGATGTTGACGTTGCTGCTTTTTGTTTGTTAGGTTTTCTTCTAATAGGCCCCTCTTCTGTAGGTCTGCTGCAGTTTGCTGGAGGTCCACTCCAGACCCTGTTTGTCTGGGTATCATCAGTGGAGGGTGAAGAACAGCTAACATTGCTGCCTGCTCCTTCCTCTGGAAGGTTCATCCAATAGGGGCATCTGCCTGATGCCAGCTGGAGCTCTCCTGTATGAGGTGTCTGTCAACCCTGGGAGGTCTCTCCCAGTCAGGAGGCAGAGGGGTCAGGGACAGACTTGAGCAGGCAGTCTGTCCCTTAGCAGAGCCCAAGCACTGTGCTGGGGAGAATCCTCCTTGTCAGGATCTGCTGCACTGTTCAGAGCTGGCAGGCAGAAATGTTTAGGTCCGCTGAAGCTGTGCTCACAGACTCCTCTTCCCCCAGGTGCTCTGTACCAGGGAGATGGGAGTTTTATCAGTAAGCCCCTGATGGGGCTGCTACCTTACTTTCAGAGATGCCCTGCCCAGTGAGGAGGAATCTAGAGAGTCAGTCCAGCCACAGCCACTTTGCCACACTGTGGTGAGTTCTGCCCAGTCTGAACTTCATGGCCTCAGCACTGTCAAAGGAAAACCACCTACTCAAGTCTCAGTAATGGTGGGTGCTCCTTCCACCCCAAGCTTGATCATCCCAGGTCGACTTCAGACTGCTTGGTTGGCCGTGAGAATTTCAAGCCAGTGGTTCTTAGCTTTCTGGGCTCACTGGGAGTGGGACCACTGAGTGAGACTACTTGGCTCCCTGGCTTTAGTTCCCCTTTCCAGGTGAGTGAACGGTTCTGTCTCGTTAGGGCTCCAGGCACCACTAGGGTATGAAAAATAAAATCTACAGCTACCTCCATGTCTGCCCAAACAGCCACCCAGTTCTGTGCTTGAAACTCAGGGCCCTGGTGGTGTAGGCACAAGAGGGTGTCTCCTGGTCTGTGGATGCAAAAATCATGGGAAAAGCATCGTATCTGGGCCAGATAGCACTGTCCCTCATGGCTTCCCTTGGCTGGGGGAGGGAGGCCCCTGGCTGCTTGCACTCCCTGGGTAAGATGATGCCGCACCCTACTTTTTCTTGCCCTCTGTGGACTGCCCCACTGCCTACCCAGCCCCAGTGAGATGAACAGAGTACCTCAGTAAGAAATGCAGAAATCAACCATCTTCTGCATTGATTTCACTGGGAGCTGCAGACTGAAGCTGTTCCTATTTGTCCATCGTGCTAGTCTCTGGGACTCATTCTTTAGAAAGACTATTATAAATAATTTCTTTTAAATTATAGCTAACTTAATCACACACAAAATTCCTTTGACAAATGCTCCTTCACAAAGCTTGTCATAACAGACCATGACATGCTTTGAGTTTCTAATTTTCCTATACGTCTCTCTCTTAAGTAATCAGTCATTTTACTTTAGAACAAACATTTACCTTACATGATTCTTTTTTTGTACAAAAGTATTCTCTTTTCTTTATAGCATTCCTTACCAAAAATATGCCATAACTTTTTTTCATATTTCTCTCCCTTACTGATTTTTTAACCCTCTTCAATAAATAACTTTAAAATAACCTCCAAATGACACAGCATTTTTTTTTCAATAAGAACACAACTTATAGAAGTATATGTCAGCTGGAATACTTATCCTTTGAAACCTTAAATTTTAGTGAAAACCTAGGAAGCAGAAAACCCTGAACTGTCTGATGGATATTAGTATTTTATAGATGAAACCATTCCACAATTTTAGAGACATGTTTTTCTACATCATAACCTTTTCATAATTAGAAGTGACCCAGATATTTAATGATCATTTATTACCTCCCCAGGCTCAGGTAATCCTTCCAGTTCAGCCTCCCATATAGCTGGCACTGTAGACATGTGCCACCACAACTGGCTAACTTTTCTACTTTTTTGTAGAATCTGGGTCTTGCTACATTGCCCAGGCTGGTCTAAACTCCTGGCTCAAGTGATCTTCCTGCCTTGACCTCCCAAAGTGTTGGGATTATAGATGTGAGCCACCATTTCCGGCCTATTTTTATCAATCATTTTAAAGTCAATTTTATTTACCAAAGATTCATGTAAACTTGAAAAGCATTTGGACTTAATTTATGAGTATTCATTTACTTATAGGCCAATTTTATAGCATGCTAGACATGACATAAAACATAATACATGTACACATACATAAACGTATCTAAACATGGATATGTACCTGCACAAAGATTCAATCGCTTTTACCTCACAACTCTAGCCATAAGATAGTAATACAAACTCACCACTTTATAAAAGATGGCTGAATCCAAATTCTTTTTCTGAGGAAATTGGAACCTGTTCACATGGCTAAACCTTGTTTGGTCTGATAGGTAATCTAAGGAAAGCTGTGTGTGGTCCAGAGTTTGGGTTATGTAGTTTTTGTGGCAGTTTTGATTTTAAAAACATCTTTTACCTCCTTTTTTTTCTTTCAGTTTCTAATGTTTCCATGTTAGCCAGAACTGGCTGACGTGTATAAGAAAAACAAACTCTCCAAGTAACCTTGAAATAGCAAGTTTTATCTTAACACGAGTACCTTAATAACAGGTTCAAAGCAGACAGAGCAGAAAATAAATTGATAGTTTAGAAAGCTGCTTAACTTTATGATTGCAGGCTAACCATTTAAACTCTGAATTTCCTTAGCGTAATTTGCCCATTAGTTAAAAATATGCACAAAAACTGGCAATGATATATAACCAGCGGACTCCCAGATAATCTAGGAAAGAGTTCACATGCTTCCTCACTGCATCCCCCAAAGCTTGACACAGTTCCAGGAAATACTCTGGGTTCCCAAAAAGGATGACAGAATCCCAGGCCAGGAGGTTGAAAACTGTTTCTCCCCCAGCGAGGACGGGAGCAGCCTATCTTGCTGCCTTCTGACAAGCAGATGGGACTCAGACTGGTTTTATTGGGTAGGACAGAGACTGTGCTGAATTATCCTTGGAGGGAGGGGTAACAGTAAACAGAGACGCAGACACAAACAAATCTGACGTAGATGGAGCACTCCAAATTGATCCTGAAGAGGGAAGAAGACTGGAGAAAAGTCCTGAGATCTTGTCTGAAACCCAGGTGTCACCACAGAGTGACCTGCATTCAGTCCAAATGTCACAGAAGTCCGTCCACATGGCACTGCAGATGACCTATACCAGGTCCAGATGACAACAAAGCCCAGATGGGAGAGACAGAGGATTTCTGGGTGCACTCCAGTTGACTTGCCCAGTCTTCTAAGTCCACTGACTTCTCAGATGCAAGAATCCCCAAGACAAAAGCAGTCTTGGTAACTGCTGGGAATTCCCTAAGGGCCCAACCATGGCGTCAGTTAGCCATGAGAAGCTGGTGTTTACAAGTAAACCCTGTCCTGCCTCTCAGCATAGGTGGGTAAGCCCTGGTGCACTGCCACAGCCAACTGGAAACCAGGTGTACAGGTTGAGTCACAGAAATACACAGTTCTTCACCTGGGGTACCAAATTTGTAACTGGAATGGCCTTTGGCCATTCACCAATGGTTAGCATTTAAATACAGTTGCTCTCCTTTCTCCACACCTTGCTTCTCCTGTATTTGGCCTCTGAGTACTGAGCAATGGGATTTGAGCCAGTCATACCATGACCATAAGTGTATAAATATTCTTTAAGTCCCTACCTTTGGTTCTTCTGGGTAGACACACAGAAGTATAACAGGGGAGGCGTGAAGTTGAAGGGAGTTCTCAATTTCAGGCTGTCCCAACACTTCCCCCTCATCCATCAATACACCAATCTTTAATGTTGTTTTGCAAAAATTATACAAATTACCCAAGACCTCTTTTGCTTGTTCTGAATTATTTTCATTCTGGTCTAATTTCTGTCTGTCTCCTGTTTCTTAGCTACATTTGCTCCTTACTATTTCACTTTTGCTCTTTGGGCCAGTAAGCAATTGTGGGTCTCCCTAAATTTTATGCTCAACTCTCAGACTACCCTATTTACAATTCCTCTTCTGCTTCTTTTTGGGTATATACCCTACCCCCGTGATCCCTTGAGGATTGAAATGCCAAATCTGACCCACAAGGCAGTGTTCCTGCCACACTTACCTGAACTCTAGTAAGGGAGAGACTTGTACATTTTATGCAAATTATTCTTCGAATACCATGCCCGTTGCTATAGCCATACCACACAGACAGGATAACAGGTTTTCTTTTGTCACTGAACATGAGAAATGCTGCAGAAATATGGGAGCACAGGGATCTGAAAGTAGAAGGTGGCCCCATTGGCCCAATGACAGAGGCAAGGGCAGAGCTACTCTACTTTATCTGGCCAGTACCAGTCACATAGCTCCCTTGAGTCACGTCCACACATCCGTACCATATCTGCCAATACCACCTCTGGAAAAAAGTTTCAATAATTCAAAATGCAAATCTTTATAGAAACTTAGAATCTGTGGTTGGGAAGCATAGATGGAAAGCATTTCGTGTCCCGTACTGCATTTATTAAGTACCCTATTTTATTCCTTTCTCCATTCCCATATGGTAAGTTTTGAGTCCTCATCTGCCAATTAATGACTGGTTTTCTAGGACTTAGCCTTGAAAAACCTTCATAATTATGGTGAAGGAAATATTAACAAGATAAGGAGAAATGTTTAGTCTTCTCCTAGAAGGTTAGTAAAACAGATACTAGTTTGTATCGTAAAATTCTCCTTGTAAATATTAATTTTAATTAAGAGTCGTATAAGACACGGTGACTTCAGAGATTATTTCTGTGGCCTCTGAAAGTAAACTTTAATATCTAAAATTCTGTGATTCTGATTGGTTGTCTTAATAATTTCTTGCCCTGGTAATAATATTTTAATTGAGTTCCCTATTTTCTAAAAGGTTTAAATGTACAGTATAGTAGATTGGATTTTGTTTCCCTCAAAGATATGTCCAAGCTTAACTCCCAGTACCTGTGAATGTGACCTTATTTGGAAAAAAGGTCTTTGCAGATATAATTAAGGAAAGGATCTTGAAATGAACTCATCTTGGATTAGAGTGGGCTGTATATCCAATGACAGGTGTCCTTATGAAACAAAAGAAGAAGACACATAGGGACACAGAAGATAATACCATGTAAAGATGGAGGCAGAGACTGGAGTGGTGTGTCTATAAGCCAAAGAGTGCCAATTTTCTGCAGTCATCAGAAGCTAGGAAAGAGGCATGGCATGAATTCCCTCAGAAACTCCAAAGTAACCAACCTCACTGCTACCCTGATTTCAGACTTTTGATCTCTATAACTGTGAGAGAATAAATTTTTGTTGTTTAAAGCCACCAAGTGGTAATTTGTTATAGCAATCCTAGGAAACTAATATGTGCATATAGGGTTGATTTTTCTAAATGAAATCAGAAGACTATTGTTGGTACTGCCCTCTTCTCCTTTGTTCATGGAGTTTAAAAACAAAGAAACAAAAGCTATTACTGGTAGATTTCTTCAGTAAACAAAAAATATATTCCCATTCAAATTAATAGAAGAGAATCCAAAAAACAGACATTATTCGTATTATGTCTTTGGAGGAGACAGCAAGATGGATGGTCCTAGTTATGAAAACCAAGATACCTCCTTCTGGGTTCCTAAAAATATTAATAATAGAACTACCATATGACCCAGGATTCCCACTCTGGGTACATATCCAAAGGAAATGAATAGGAAAATATACCTGCTGCAATAATATTCATTGCAGCATAATTCATATTAGACAAGATGTGAAAACCTAAGTGTCCATCAGTGCCTGAAGGGTTAAAGAAGTGTGGTATATACACAATGAAATATTATTCAGCCATAAGAAGAAGGAAATTCTGCCACTTGTGACAATATGGATGCACTGGGAAGACATTTTGCTAAGTGAAATAAGTCAGACACACAAAGACAAATACTTATATGATCTCAATTATGTGTGAAATCTTAAAAAGACAAACTCATAGAAGCAGAGAGGAGAAGGAGGGTTTGCAGGGTCTGGGTGGGTGGGGAAATGGGGAAATGTTAGTCAAAGAATATAAACTTTCAGTTATAAGATTAACGAGTTCTAGGGATCTAATATAACAGCATGGATGAATGCCTCAATTCATTTGATTATGGTTATCATTACACAATATATACATAGATCTGGTCATCATGTTGTACACCTTGAATACAGTTTGTCAGAATTTTAAAATTTAAAAAGTTAAAAGTAACACTGATTTTTAGGCATTAAAAAACCACAGACTTCTGGTGGGTTAGACACAGGCCAAGGAAGCTGCTTCCTGGGTAGAGTGGGAGGACAGATCAATGCAGTCCCTAAATCCTATTAACAATGGCAGAGTCACTGTGGAATCAAAAGGTGGGTAGCTGTATTTTTATTTTAATAGAACTGTCTATTTGTCCATTCTAAAAACATCTCTTCATTCATTCCACTGGTTCTCATCTATTTTGCTCCAAATTTTTCACAAGCATGCTGACAAATTTTGATCAATATGTAAAAATGTGCGCAGTGGAGTCACAAATTTAGTACATTGATGTGCAAAGAAACTCTAGCTGATTATCTATAACAAATCTGCCTTTTCTTGTGAGCCCTTATACCCATCCCATTAGGTGATACGGGGAAACAACCCGTAGCTTTTAATCGAGTCGGTTAAACTTGATCTGGTTAAGTAATTGAACAGTCTCCTAAGGTGAATAGAATTTTTATGTATGATTCAGTCTTTCAGATTTCCCCCTCTTTTCCCTATTTTAATCTGTGATGGAGTGTGGATGTTTGGTGTTGGGGTGAAGAGTGCTCCTCTGTCCCAACGCAACCCCAGCCTTGTGGAGGTGCTGCTGGTCTGATTCCATTCCTGGGCTAGTTTGCTCCAACCTCTCTAGGCTCACTGAGGATCTGGGAGACCTCCCTGATCATATCGGCATTGTTGGTGGCAGAGATCGCATACCTCCTCAGAGCTGTACCACCCATGTTGTCCCATGATTAGGCAGTGATCTTTGGAGTCCTCAGGTACAGGACCACTTTGGCACCTCCTGAAGTTGCAGTGAAGTCCTCTGGTAAGATCCCTAGCCAAGTCCTCAGCTACCATTCTCATCTCTGTAGAGCCTGTGAGAACCTCTGGGTGTCTTCCATGCTGTTATCACCATTTTTCCTTTCATGTGATGGTAGCAGCAGTGATTGTCATGGGGATAACTGGCAAGGAGTCTTCCTCTTTTAATTAAAATGAGACACAGATTAGCAGACTTTTTGTTTAAAAAGAAATCTAGCTGAGTTGTTAGTTTTAGTTTTCCCCCATGCATGTGAGAGAAGCAGGAAGAGCCAACAGTCTTCTTTTGATTTGAAAAGGAAATGCTATAATACTTTTTTTGAGTAATAATTATACCATTTTTACTAGGCAAATATAATGTTATTATCATTAAGCAATCAATGAGAGATGCAGATGACTTTTAAACATTGAAAGACTATTTTTTAAGAGAAGTTTTAAGTTCACAGCAAAACTGAGGAGAAAGAATAGAAAATTCCATATACCTCCTGTCATATAGATAATATTTAAAGATTAAAGTAGAATTTCTCAACTCCAGCATTATTGACACTTTAGACCTGACAATTCCTTGTTGTGGAGTCTGTTCTGTGCCCTTAAAGTTGTTTAATACCATCTCTAGCCTCTGCTCACTAGATGCCAGTGGCACTTTCTTTTTTTGAGACAGAGTCTTGTTCCATCGCCAGGTGCCAGGCTGGAGCTCAGTGGGCGATCTCGGCTCACTGCAACCTCCACCTCCTGGGTTCAAGCGATTCCCCTGCCTCAGCCTCCCAAGTAGCTGAGACTACAGGTGTGCACCACCATGCCCAGCTAATTTTTGTATTTTTAGTAGAGACGGGGTTTCACCATGTTGGCCAGGATGGTCTCGATCTCTTGACCTCGTGATCTGCCTGCTTCGGCCTCCCAAAGTGCTGGGATTACAGGCATGAGCCACCACACCAGGCCGCCAATGGCACTTTCTACCAACCATGACAATAAACATGTATCACAACACTGCCAAATATTTTCTAGTGGGTAAACAACTCCCATTAAAAAACCCCTAGGCTAAATGTTACTTTCACAGAGCCTTATAGTTTTAGTTTGCACATTTAGGTTTCTTATCCATTTTGAGTTATTTTTCGCATATCAAGTGAGGTAGTCAGTTTGTTGCCAAATGAGTTATAAAAAAGCTTTGAATTTTAATAAATTTTTGGATTTTGGAAATATATTTAAGAGTTTGAGAGCTTGTATTATTCTGTCCCCTGGTCACAGCTGGTCAGAGTAGACATGGACAGATCACCTGTGCCAGAAAGATTGTCATTTTAAGGACTGTAGGTTATATCTATATTGAATAATGACACTTAGAATTGTTCTATAGGTATTTTAGTCATTCGTTTTAGTCTCGGAGATGTTGAGTATATTAGTGTGTTCTCACATTGCTATAAAGAACTACCTGAGACTGGGTAATTTATAAAGAAAAGAGGTTTAATTGGCTGTACAGTTCTGCTGGCTGTACAGGAAGCATGGCTGAGGAGGCCTCAGGAAACTTACAATCACCGCAGAAGGCAAAGAGGAAGGAGGCACGTCTTTCACTGCTGGAGCAGGAGGAAGGGAGAGAAGGGGAAGGCGCTACACACTTTTGAACAATGAGATTTGGTGAGAACTCACTCACTAGCATGAGAACAGCAAGGAAGATCTGCCCCCATGATCCAGTCACCTCCCACCAGGCCTCTCCTCTTAACACTGGGGATTACAATTTGACATGAGATTTGGGCAGGGATGCAAATCCAAACCATATCACTGAGTGATGAATACTACTACTTATTGTTTTGAGGAGGGCCCTGACACAGTGATAGAAAACAAATGGATATGCTTCCATTTTAGATAAATGTTTGGGTTAGTAGTATCAATTATGTGCATCTTTTGTCTGCAACTTCATCTTTTACAGAACTGGCTGCCTACAAAGTTAATTGTTTTCTTCAAATTTCAGACTTAGGCTACTCTATGATAGACTATAATCATCATTTTCTTTGGGAATTGTGTGTATTTTTGGTTTAAGTATTTGCTTAGGATGGTCACAACGGCTCATGCTTGTAATGTCAGCAATTTGGGAGGCCGAGGCAGGTGGATCACTTGAGGCCAGGAGTTCAAGACCAGCCTGGCCAACATGGTAAAACTCCATCTCTGCCAAAAATACAAAAATTATCTGGGCATGGTGGTATGTGTCTGTAGTCCCAGCTACTTGGGAGGCTGAGGCAGGAGAATCACTTGAGTCTGGGAGGCAGAGTGAGCCAAGATTGCACCGCTGTACTCCAGCCGGGGTGACAGAGTAGGACTTTGTCTAAAAATGAAATGAACAAAAAAATTGCTCAGAACAGGTTGGGAGAACAGACCAGAAGAGAAGCATGCAGATCTGAAGTACTTTTCACTGTAATCTGGAAGACAGTGTGTGAAAAGGAACTCTATTGTGTCTGTGATAGCAGGGTCTAAGCAGGACCGTCAGTGAACCACACATGGACCTAGCTAAGGCTGAATAAGTCAGCCTTTGGGAACTGTACTGTCAACTATAATGTATTGGCTTCGTGGAGCCAGGTTCCATATCATACTTTGCATGGGAGGAAACAGGAGTGCTTTCCTGAATACAATGCATGTTCCCACTGTCAGTCATCCTCAAGGAAGAAATGTGGCCCATAGTTAGAGAAGGAGAGACTTTTCTCTGGCTGGATCTGGAGGAGAGAGAAACCATGGTTTGGGGAGGAAAAGATAGCTCGAAGGGGCTCCTGACCTTGAGAGGGAAGCTGTATTCTGTAATACTGTGACCCACTGAGGGTTAAAGAGAAAGATGACTGATGAGAAACCCTCTGCGGTAAAGTATGGCCAGTAGATTCTACAGTAATGTCAGCTGTGTATTGTTTTAAGTAATCATTGTTCCTGTGGTGTTGTAGTCCCTTCATCTTGAAGTCAGCAGTTAAATTTATAACAGCTAACATTTCCTGCACTGTGGGATTTTAGGGAGCTGTCTATGTCTATACGTGGGGTGAGGTATTAAGGGGACATCTCTGCAGAATGGAGAAATGATTTTGAGAGAGTAGGAAGAGATATTGTGA